>NC_016497.1:333940-337316 GCF_000237345.1 Naumovozyma castellii | reverse complement strand
TGTCGCTAGAAGCAGAGTATTTTAAATAAAAAGAAAGGTCACAGCATTCAGACACCGCAGGTAAAGTATTTAGATAAAGTTAGAATTTGTCTGATATTAATAGGCCATTGACGCCACTAATGACAGAAAAAAACAAAGTTGGCTATATAAGCCGATTTTTGTAGTTGACACAAACTATAAAAGACTGTTATATTCATGTTTTGTTTCATACAATACTTCTATCCTTTCCAGTTGTTTTTACAATCAGTTGGTGTGGATAAACTAAGATTATTGACAACGCAGTTTCTGATAACACTACCAACCAAAACAGATTCGTCATTATGAACAACGAAATTTATGAAACGCCCAATCAAAGTGGAGAATCAACTACCACCACTACGTCTACTGGAGTTGCTGTAGTAACCAAGCAAGGCGTTACAAGGGAAGAGCGCGAATTCGTGAAAACCAGTTTTCTTTCCAATTTCTATCAAGGGATTAGAATTATACTAATCAGTACTGAGAACCTTGTGACTAGTTTAGAAGAAAGAATAAGATTTACACAATATCAACCATGGCTAAGCTTTGACTCCCCAAAACCTGAGATTTATCCGTGCACAATAGACCAGCATAAGGATATTCTTTTTCTTACCGTTCCCTTAGCTTCAATTGTTGATAACCTATCTGAATATTGTGCTAATGAATGTTTTAAGCCAGAAAATAAAAAAAAAAACTTTCTTAAAACGGTTATTACAAAGGTCCACCAATTCAGACATACGGTAATTACGAACGAAATATCAAGGGAATTTGGAAGCCGGGCATTTACTCCAGAAGACATTGAAACATCTGATGATCTTGCAAACATAAGAGAAAAGATCAACAGAGCCAAGAATACTGTGGGTTGCTTGATCTTCAAGAAGAATGCAAATAAAAAGATATTAAAAAGGATTAATGGACCGCTATTCTTTTGGAAGAGAATCTCATGTATAGGAGGAAAGGAGAGACAAGCTTTAAGATATCTTGAGCAGTATGAGGTAAATACTTACAAGCGACTTTATTGCTGCGCCATGAAACTGAGGTTGGTCTGTTGCCTAAGATGGATCAGCAAAATATTATGCCTTGTTCCCTTTGCATTGGGAATACTGTTATTAAGTAATCTTTCACTCGGGCCTTTTGGTTGGAATCCACTGACTATTTTATCTATGGGAGTACCTCTCATAGGTCCTATATTGGAACGGCAATTCTTTTCAGAACTTGATCCATTGATTGTTTCCAGTTATATGAAGACATTTCGGTTAAAGCCGTGGAACGAAGACGAAGAACCCAAATCCAACTACAAGGTAATAGATGCCCTCAAGAACTACATTAGAAGTTTTAGGAAAAAAAACAAGATGCAACCGAACCAGATTACACGAGCTGACACATCTTTCCATATTGAGTAAGAACAAGAACAAATTAAACGCCCTAGGAATCAAATCAGTAGGAATACTAAAATCATCGGACAGAAAAGGACATTTTTTATCAAAAAGAACACCTTTTTAGGTGCCACTATTTTTTATTTATAACTATGTAGTAATAATCTTCAATAGCACGAATTAAAAATTCACCATTGAAGAAAGTGAAACTGACATCAATAACAACACTCTCAAGACCAACATAATTGAAACGATTGCTGAGATCCTCAATCGTCGCAAAGAGCAAAAGTTCCAACAAATATTTGCTTATCTCTTGATAATTCATCTACTACCTCCACACACAATCCGACCTGTCCCGTAATTCATTTTTCCTTTTCGTTGCAGTAGATTGGAGGCTTTTCTGTACTTTCATCTTTCGAGTAAATGGCAGAGTTAGTGAAAGCGCCATCAAGAACAACATTTTCAGGGCTAACACAATTGAAACGCGTGGTAAACTCCTCAAATGTAGCAAAGTTCAACCACTCCGTACCAAATTCCTTCTTCAGGTGTTCCCAACTTTTTAAAAATGAAAGCATCCCCCCTGTCTTTCTCCTCGTCATAACGTTCAACTTCCATAGGAAAACCTTCTGATAACATTCAATTTCTGACGGAGTAACATCGCTGTCGTGATAAATTGGCATGTATTTGATAATTCTATAGTCCGAAAAATACATCAGAATCTCATAAGGTGGGTTACGAAATATATTAATAATATTGCCTATTGCAGGTTCAAGCCCACGAACAATAGCCCTCCGTCTATACACTAACAGAAGGTCTCGGTAAAGAACTGCGGCTTTTTTCTCACATTCAAAGAAAAATACAGGGAATGGAACATTTGAATACGAGGATGCTGGGAGGCACCTAGTCTCTTCGGGAGAAGATAACCGTCTTAAAAATCTCCGTTTTGGGTAAATGGTTTTACGAAGCGATAAATCAAATGACTCGAAAATAGCTTTATAACAGTCTGAGGCGACACTTCTAACAAAATCTCTACATCCTTCTGCTAAGGAGCACGAAATGTACATAGTTTTCTCTGGGGAACAGCGTCCAAATACCGAAAGAATAGGAGTCTCTCTATCGAATAAAGATTCCACGTGTTGTTCCTCCTCTGGTGACATATCCAAACAAGATGGATCATCGCTCGTGTAGCACGTCAGAATGTAATCCCAAAGTCTTTGTTGTTCAGTAGTTTGGGAGACGTAAAACCACATTGGTTCAGCGACCCTCCAAAAACCTGTCCTAAAACTTTTTCTCGAAGTCCAATCGAGACCTAGCGATAGGATATGATGAAGAAGAGAATACTTTGACTTTTGCAAAACCTTTTGAGTCAGAGTAAGGTTCTCATCCAAATACCTTGTTAACCTTAACCCGTTATCACACTCAAAATCCATTGTAGATACCCCACCCTTTTAACAATTGCATGTACTGTAAAGGGACGTTGATGGCTTACCTTTTCTGGAATATATTTCACTTTTTTGTCAGCTCGGACTTTTTTTTTCGGGGTTGGGAAATTACGAATTATTGTTGATAGAAAATTAGTAGCCGTGTTCTTTTGTTATGGCTTGGTAAATAGCAACTGCGATCTGACATCAAACTCTCTGTCGAGAAACTGTGTCTTTCCTCTTGCAGATATTTTGTGTTTTAGTTGATTCAATGTGATAGTGTCTAGCAACACTAACAAAAAACACACGCAACGGCATGAAGAACTGAATGATCTTAAGGTTATCTGTACTTAGAAAAAAGCCTAAACCAGTTTACCACATTATATGTTCCTTACAATGGTGATAGTTATTTGTATGTGGTATTTTCCCGATATTGAGCATGAACGCTACGTTATTTTCTTCGGAGACGAGAATGGAACGTTCTAATTTTTTTTTAAATGCAATTGGAATATTTGATTAGAGAAATATATAAAGTAGATTTATGTATTTATATGAAATGAGGAT
>NC_016496.1:600000-828437 GCF_000237345.1 Naumovozyma castellii | reverse complement strand
ATAGTTAACACGACAAATCCATCGACAACGCTGACGTTATCTGAAATGTAAAACATGGTGGTGGTGGATTTGCGAATGGTTGTTTGGTGGGATGGGAAGGGGAGAGAGTGTGGTTTAAGGGAATGAAATTTGGCCCAGTTATATATTCTGTTTTTCTTCGTTTGTCCCAGAAAAGCGGACGCCATCGCCAGAGAAAAAACAACGCCAAACACGTCCACAGGGGAACGCGGCCACGGCCCAAAGAGGAAAGAACACGAGCTGACGCGTTGGTGCAGGGAAGACATGCATGAAAACGGAAAGTAGTACGCTTTTTTGTGTTTTAAATGTGGAAAACCAGGTGAGCCAGGCTCCTGTGCAAGGTGACAGCTGTGTAAGACTAGAAATACACTGTGACACCGACCGTGTCTCGACAACTAGCACTCCAACTGACCTTAAACTACAAACGTACACTCTTATACACGCTATCTAAACATATACACACTAACATCTTTACTTTGGCTGTCCCTGCGCTACTTACCCACTGGCTGTGGGTGCTGGGTTTCCGTCTACCTACCGTCGCCCAAGTCACCTCCGCCGCACAGGCCGACCTCCAGACTTGAAAATCCGAGTGGTGGATGTTTTTTCCCACTCCCTCCGAGGCGCCCGACCACCTGCTGTTTTCTCAGAAAAGTTCGCGGGACCTTGCCCGTACGGTGGCCGAAGTCAGTCCATGGTTTTTCCACCTATTAGCGAGGCGCACTTCCAATATATGTTTTTTCGGTCGCGCTTCGAATCTTGGCCTCGGTAAATTTTCATAATTGTGTCCTTGATGGAGCCACTGGGATGGAAGTACCGTTTCTCACAGGAATTCTTAGCAATATCAGACTCACCATCTTCGGCAGGAGAGCCGTAACCAAGACCCAGCCAGTGGTGCCAGGCAGCATTGACCAGGGAGCGTACTTTCTCAAGAGAGCCATCAGCAGCTAGACCTTTCTCATGGTCAATACCGTAGGTGGCCAGCCCAGTAGCAGCAGAATGACCAGCCAGCGTCTCCTTGGCAGCAGACACTCCCACGTCCTCCCCTTCCACCTTGACGTACTCACGCACCAGCTTGATCATACCGTGCCTCATCTCCCGGAATGGCAGACGCATGCTCCAGTTAACAGACATGGGGTAGAGCTTGAGGAACGCAGAGAACCTGGCATAGTGCATGAGCGAATGGGAGGTGCAGTCCACAAAGACAAAAGAATTAACCACGTTTCTGGAGTACCTAACCGGGTCCATATCATCAGCACTGATCCCGTCACCAATGGACCTAGCCAGGTAGCCGTTGAGCAACGACTCCTCAGCAGCACCGTTGGTCTCGTTGAACAGGTCCCGTTTCATATCAGCATACTCGGTCCCCACGGCGTGCTTCAGCATGTTACGTGCAACTATGATGTAGTAGAAAAGGTGGTCTGAGGTGACCTTGTCCAGGGTCTTGCACATTGGATTGCCCTCTCTGTTTTTGGAATACTCAGTAATGATGTCCAGGCAGCGAGACTCAGGGTCCACAAACAGGTTACGTTGGTTACCAGCATACTTCAGTATCAGCATATCAGGAAACCTGTAGGGCCCGGTGGCAGAAAAGTAGATCATCCACATGACACACACTCCCATATCAGCGACTAACCTGGCGACCTCCTGTGAATCGATGGTGACATTGGGCTTGAAATCAGGAACAACATTGGCCAGAGCCGTCTCGTTGATCAACAGCAACAGCGAATTCTTGGTTTTGATTCTATTCTCAGCAACATCGATGGCAGTGGGAGAGTTCAGCGTGGCATCGGCAACAGCCTGCACAGACAAGACCTTGTCGAAATACTGACGCAGGTCAGAGAGGTTGGACTCGAAACGCTCCTTGACGTTGGCGTAAAACTCCCTGATGTAGGATCGGGAGAACTTCTTGCCGGAGATAAGCACGGCGTCTGGCTTGCACACCCTGACGTTGAACTTGGTGTAGTTCTGGTACGCCACGGTCAGCTTGTGGTACATGACGTTGGTCCAGGTCCATGGCTCACTCTTCTTGGTGAAGAAGATCTCATCGGCAGTAGAGTCACCGGGGATGGCCCCAGCATGGAGAAACCGGTAGAGAACAGAGTAGGTGGCCAGGGCCCGGATAGAGTCGACCAGCTGGCGAAAGGAGTTCAAGGTGTGGAGAGCTGGGTACGCCACGGAGGTGTCCTGCCAGTTGTAGCAGCAGATGCGCACCAAAAGGTACCACAGTTCGTTGTCAGAGCCCGGTAGCAGCTTGAAAGTGAACCACGAGGCGATGGCATCAATGGACTTGGGCGGACTCTGTTCATGTTCGCAGGTAAAGTCCTCGGCAAAGGAGAGTTGTGGGAACACCTCCGCCAGAAACAAAAAGGCAGACCCCATGGAGCTGTACTTCTGGATGGTGGGGATCTGCAGGTCCTTGGGGAAGGTCTCCCCGTAGCCTGGACGGTGGAACGAGGACAGGTACGGACGGCGGTGGTACCTGGACCTGACCTCGGAGTAGATGGTGGAGAAGTAGGAGTAGATGTCCTCTGCAAACTGGGCCTTGTACTGCTGGAAGCCGGCCAAGACGGACAGATCGTTCTCGGTGAACACGATCTCACCCACATTCATCTCCTGTTCGAAGAAGGACGAGTCCTTGGAGTGCACAATGTCCCTGTCGACTGTGACGTCGGCGAGCAGGTACTGCGTGGAGTGGGTCTCGTCCCTGAGATAGAGGTACTTGGTGGGCTTGTCCTTGTAGACCACGGGGATGACGGTGTACTCCTGGGAGCAGCGTCTGTGTCTGTCTGGGTCTTGCTGTTGACAATGCGGAAGCCGTCTGGGGTGGTGTAGAAGAGCCTCTTGGAGGTGGTGCAGACGGAGAAGAGCTGGGAGCTGGGGACGGGGACAAGGTCGGAGCCGGGGAAGGCGGTGTGGTACTCGTCCAGGTCCACCAGGGCGTAGTTGGCCAGCTTGGTGCGCTCCTCCAGCAGGAACAGCTTGCTCTTGGGTGGAACTTCTTGACAACCTTGCGGACAGAAGCACCCTCCTTTTCAATAGTTAACACGACAAATCCATCGACAACGCTGACGTTATCTGAAATGTAAAACATGGTGGTGGTGGATTTGCGAATGGTTGTTTGGTGGGATGGGAAGGGGAGAGAGTGTGGTTTAAGGGAATGAAATTTGGCCCAGTTATATATTCTGTTTTTCTTCGTTTGTCCCAGAAAAGCGGACGCCATCGCCAGAGAAAAAACAACGCCAAACACGTCCACAGGGGAACGCGGCCACGGCCCAAAGAGGAAAGAACACGAGCTGACGCGTTGGTGCAGGGAAGACATGCATGAAAACGGAAAGTAGTACGCTTTTTGTGTTTAAATGTGGAAACCCAGGTGAGCCAGGCTCCTGTGCAAGGTGACAGCTGTGTAAGACTAGAAATACACTGTGACACCGACCGTGTCTCGACAACTAGCACTCCAACTGACCTTAAACTACAAACGTACACTCTTATACACGCTATCTAAACATATACACACTAACATCTTTACTTTGGCTGTCCCTGCGCTACTTACCCACTGGCTGTGGGTGCTGGGTTTCCGTCTACCTACCGTCGCCCAAGTCACCTCCGCCGCACAGGCCGACCTCCAGACTTGAAAATCCGAGTGGTGGATGTTTTTTCCCACTCCCTCCGAGGCGCCCGACCACCTGCTGTTTTCTCAGAAAAGTTCGCGGGGGAGTGCCCATACGGCGGCCGAAGTCAGTCGAGTGTTTTTCACCTATCAGCGAGGCGCACCTCAGGGATGTGGTTTTTCGGCCGGGCGTCCAATCCTTTTTTTGCTCGAGCTATCATAATGGTGTCGCTATTAATGATACATTCATTTCTAATGACTATGCCGCCTACATGTTCGAGTACGACTCCACTCATGGTAGGTACACTGGTGACGTTACACATGACGAGAAGAATTTGATTATCGATGGTAAGAAAATTGCCGTCTACAACGAAAGAGATCCAGCTAACTTGCCATGGGGTGCTTCCAACGTTGACATTGCTGTTGACTCCACTGGTATCTTCAAAGAATTAAACTCTGCTCAAAAGCATATTGATGCAGGTGCCAAGAAGGTTGTTATTACGGCCCCTTCCAGTACCGCTCCAATGTTTTGTATGGGTGTTAATGAAGAGAAATATTCTCCTGATTTAAAGATTGTATCCAATGCCTCTTGTAGCACCAACTGTTTGGCTCCATTGGCCAAGGTCATTAACGATGCTTTCGGGATTGAAGAAGGTTTGATGACTGCTGTCCATGCTGAAACTGCTACTCAAAAAACAGTCGATGGTCCATCCCACAAAGACTGGAGAATTGGTAGAGCTGCTTCTTTTAACATCATTCCAGCCTCTACTGGTGCTGCTAGGGCTGTCGGCAAGGTCTTACCATCGTTACAAGGTAAGTTGACCGGTATGTCCTTCAGAGTTCCAACCGTGGATGTCTCCGTTGTCGATTTGACTGTCAAGCTGGTTAAGGAAACCACCTACGATGAAATCAAGAAGGCCGTAAAGCAGGCTTCTGAAGGTAAGATGAAAGGTGTCTTGGGTTATACTGAAGATGCTGTTGTCTCGTCTGATTTCTTAGGTGACTCCCATTCTTCAGTTTTTGATGCTACTGCTGGTATTCAATTATCTCCAAAATTCGTCAAGTTGGTTGCTTGGTACGATAACGAATATGGTTACTCTACTAGAGTTGTCGATTTGGTCGAATATGTTGCCAAGGCTTCGTGGAATTAAACATTAAGTCATGGTCGAATTCCCCTCTTTTTTCTACACTATCCTGCTTCAATGAAGTGAAGTCTTTTAAAATACATATATTATGACCTTTTAATTATAAATATTATTTTCCTATATATCTAAGTAAATTATGCCATAGAAGAAAATGACTATTTATGAAAAACATGATTTTTCTTAGTTATATTGTTTAGCAATTTGCTCCTTTACATTTGTTTAGCCATTTGCTCCTTTATGATGTTCGGTTTTCTTATATGTAATAGCTACATTTTGGACTTGACACCTTAGTTAAACAAGAAACGTTAGAGAACGCATTGAATCAAATGGGGAAACCATTTGGGGTATTGAGTAAATCAGGTAAAACATTGAGCTAAAAAAAACTATATCGAAAGCAACACACATTAATTACAAAAATTTAAGAGAAATTTCAACTATCGCAGAAGTAATTGAAAAATGAACACAATATGATTATATGCCTCTAAAAATATTGACCATAATAGAGAAACATATGTTACGAAGCGTGAATGCCTTAGCGTTAAATTTAAATAACGAATTAGCAACGCACAACGATGGATAGAAAAAAAAATACTTTCTTTCGAAGTATATGTGCTTTAAACTGACAACAAATAGTGGCAGCTAAGTAGCAGAAGATAATTGGAATTGGAAACAAAGATAATGCACAATTGATGAGTACTATAATCAATTTTAAATTCTTGTAATGAATTAGATTAAGAAATAAGTAAAGCCTATAGTTTGAGAACAATATTTAAGTGAAGTTCCCTAAAAGTATCCAATAGCTCAGCTATGAGCATACATTTTAAACAACACCCTATCAATATTGTAGTTAAATTGACAAATGGGTAGAAGTAGCAGTATGGTCTCTATGGATGGAACGTTACGTTAAGAGGGAAAACTCAATAAGAGGAAGGGTTTTGTTTTAGAACGAAAGTTTTTACTTTAAGAGAAATAGTATGTTCACTTCACATTCCTATTTGACACAAATCTTGTACATTTTTCATCTAAAACGAAATAACCTTTGATTTATAACCGCAACAATATCAGTTGCCAACAATCATTTTTTTATTCAAAGTATCCTCATAAATGCAGGACGTACCTCACCCTTCCAGTTATAATATGGTTGCCCATTTTCTTTCTTGAAATTCATCTCTAACTGAACACATATACCCAACGAATGTTGGGGTAGATGAAAAGGAAAACTTACTTCAGCTATTCCTGCTCATTTTTCTTCGTTCTTCTGCTGCCTCCCCAAAGATTCAAATTATCGAGGTAGAAATATAATCATACTATGCCATTCGCTATGGTTACAATTATTAATCCACAGTAATTTTAAAATGTGTCAATGTTTTCACTTCATTTTTTGTCTCTGTGGAATCACTCCGATTAAATGCCAATATTCTGAATAAGATATTAATAAATACTAATGTACTGTCTCCAGCGTCGTAAAGACAACAAAAGAAATCGCTGTATATTTTCGATCCTTTCCTCCATTGTAGATTCCCTTTTCAAAAGAGGTATTACAATGTTTCTGCAAATTTTAGGTGTTCCAAAACTAAATTTCTGGAAATTATCGATTAAGTAGGGGGTAATAGCAAAAGTTCGGGCATAGCTAATAAAAGTAGTGGATCTGTACTCCTTGGGGAATGCTTCCCTATTCCCTGAAGAAGAATGAAAAGACTCCACAATTGGTCTTTCTTTAAATTCTTCTCTAACATTTTTGTAAACATTAGTAGCCATTTATGTTGATATCTTTTGGTTATTGGATTTAACAGATCCATATTCCAAGAGCATTTTTTGTCAGATAGTTTCAATTTCAACGTAATAGGGCAGTATGACTTCCCAAAAAATGAACGATTACCTGAATAGATTAGTCTGTTAAAAGTTGGAGTAGCAAAATTTTCTTGTAAAGAAATATCTTGAAAATATAAATATTTGGTAGGACCGGTTTTAAAAAAAAAAAGAATAACTGTGAATGGTATGGCATTATCTCTTTTCCTTTTTGATGAGTTTGAATTAATTTTAAACCAACCTTCATCTTTGCGATAGAATTCATATGTGAAGGTTTGAACATGTTTAAAAAGTAATTCTTACTTACATGGGATAAGGTATGTGTGTGGGTATTTATCTCTAAGATATTTGGTATTGATTAAATTTTGTGAACCAGCTTTACGTCTAGAGTACTGGTTCATAGAATGATGTGAAAGGCTGAAGTTTTTTAAATATTTTATTCCATCGATTTCTGGAACAAAGAAGTTATCATAACCCAATGTTCATGATCCACTTTAATGAAACTCATAATATAACATTTTTTTTCTTCTTTCTTTTGCCTTGGCTAGTTCGCTTCCTCAATTCTAGGGTGGCAACAAAATTAATGCTTGTTTCAATTCTAACAAAATAAAATAAAATTAGTGCCGCCGGCCGTGCTTTATTTTGCCTCTTCTACCCCCCTCGAAGTCCCAGACATGCTGATATAGTCCGATTAAAGTAGTCTTGTGTGAACCATTCTTCAACGTACCAAAGAAAAACAAAGTCCCATTGCGTCAATTTTCATTCCCCCAGATTAATTTCTCCCTGGCACTCGAAAGTCATTTTCATCTTTCTTTAAATTGTTATGGAGCGTTCCATTGGTGT
The DNA here is from genome assembly GCF_000237345.1 of Naumovozyma castellii. Classification (NCBI taxonomy): domain Eukaryota; kingdom Fungi; phylum Ascomycota; class Saccharomycetes; order Saccharomycetales; family Saccharomycetaceae; genus Naumovozyma; species Naumovozyma castellii. The sequence goes on along the minus strand of NC_016496.1, from coordinate 821,015 downwards.
TTAATGTTTCATGTTTTGATTTTGATTTCTCGCCTATTTCTAAACACATATCATTTCTTTTTAGCGTTCCATGGCAGACGTGACACTGTTTGCTGAATAAAATAATTATTTTTGGTATAATCCCAAATGTAACAGTTCTTACAATGCCGTGTAAGACAGTCAATAGGTCATCTTGACAAGATCCGCTAAGAAGATCTATATGATTGGCCACGCATGAGTTGTAAGCGTTCTCCATTTGAGTAGCTCTACCAAATATAATGCCATCTACAATAACGAGAGCTACCCACCACCCAGGTTCTACCCAAACTGGCAAAGGTCTATTGCAGTAACCGATTATTCTCCGAAAGCCTGCTAAAACATAAGTGTGAAACATAATTGCACTCTTTTCTACAATCGAGAGATTTTCTGTATCTTGGCACTTTAAACTGCGATTGAAAGTGTTTGAATTTGTTAAGTGCCACCCTATATATCCAGCAACTAAATTTAGAAGAACACTTTGTACGGCCGTCATTGTATCTTGGGTACAAGAGCCACCAGGGGGATCTTCATGTCTGGCCTTGCATGTATTGCATGCTTGCACAATATCCTTAGCTGAATTAAGTCCGTCGCCAGCAAGAAAAACTGTCCACCAAGCGACTTTTGTGTTAATTGGCATTTCAGCATCGAAATAACCGTATATCCATTGGGCTGATGTCGCAAACATCGCATAATATGGAAATGCCAGTTTTTGTAGAATCGAAACAGGATGATCAGCTTCATTTTTCTCTTCGCTCTGTAACTTATCAGATGCCAATGTTACGGCTAACAAAGCTGCAATGCTATATGCTGCTAACAGTTTCATAGCAATGGTATAGTGAGTGATATATTCGGTACGTTACAACGTTACTTTATATGAAAAATGGGGCGTATTCGTTTCGAGACGCTTAAATAAGAAGGCGTTATTTATATCCTCAACTTAAAACGAGAATAGCCCTGGACAGCATGTGCATTTTGTTTGTAACCACAATTTTCATCAACAGTAAGAGATAGTCTTTCATGTTTCTAATGCCGAGCTTCGGCGCAGAAAGTCACGTGCCTAGTGTAGACTAAAAGAGACAGAAAAGTGAAAGTATTGAGCATGAAACGGAATAATTGAATCGAGATTTATAGAGTAATGTGCACAGACAGGATCAGCTCAGGTATGTGCCAATACTGCATATTTAGATATGACTTTTTCTGGCCTAATGGGTAAGCTCTCTTCAATGGGCTCATCTTTTATGCACAGATAAAAGAATTTATTCCAATACTACAACTTAAAATTGAACAAATGCGATGGGAAACTTTTCAAGATATGGGTATATAACTGAACTATTTCTTCAGCACTAAATCAAAAAGGCAACTATGGCAAAACTATAATTAGCCATTTTTCTCAGAAGATTGAAGCATTTGGAAAGGTACAAGCTTTATGGATTTTCCTTCACATTGATATTTGGTACTTAGCCGAAAGCCTCACCAGATGTTTCAATTTCACAAGACAATACTCCAAACTGCAATACCTCCTACTTGAAAAAACTAGAACTGTAACTACTTTTTTATATATTAAGAATTTCTTCCAGAATTTTCACAATGCATATTTTTATGGTTCTGAAATTAAATGATTCAATGGAAATACTAAAAGCACACCCCAGACGCCTTTTGAAATTGGTACAGTAATAGTTTTTATCTAATTTTATGATTTGCCACACAGTCAAGGACAACATTGTCCATAATTTATACTCAGACCATAATATGGAGTTCACTAGACCTTGTTAATACCACCCGTCCTATATTATATTTTGCCTGATCCATTCGCTATAGCTTCCTAAAACCTAACAAATGGTGTTCTTTTAAGATGTATACTCCTTGAAATATTTGCTTTTATTTACTGGGCATCAGACACTTTAGTTGAGTGTAATTAAAATAAGCAAATTTATTGTTGCCCAAAGTAAAGCCCTTGGTCATGACTATAGTATCAACTCAGATCACCCCAGGAATTAAGCTAAGACTCTCAAGACCAAACCAAACTTGAATTGACCGCCTACTACACTTTAAATAGCATTACTCAACTACAGCAGCTCCAATAGTTTGCACAAGAAACCATACTAGCAAAATTATAGGACCCGTATTATGGATATCTAATGAAGTTACCACGGATCTTGACATCTTCAATGATCTTTTGTTCTTATAGTTTCAAGATTTGTCAACTTTTTTTACGCTAAGAGTGTACATAAGACATTCAAATAATATTAGACAATAGAATTGCATAAACTTTGGGCCACAGTACTTTACATTTTCAGTCCTAAATACTAGCAGTTATTATTATATGACCCTAGACATGTTTAATAACGTCAGTGCTTTTCATAGCTTCCCACACCATAATTCAAAGATGACTACATTTATCAAACAAAAACACCGGTACAAAAGTTCAAATCCGGGCAATACCTTTACGGTATTTAAAAATATCAATTTCTCATTCACCGGCATGTAATACTAATACCTATAATATTATGTGGGTCAAAAAACTACCAACAATTATCCTCAAGCTCTCAGAGTTAGCTGTATATCCAAAATTAATGGTCACCCAATCATCGCTAGGAAGCTGTTGAAATAAGTAACTTCGCCTATTATTAAACATTATATTGGGATTTATTTAAACTTGACAAACTCAATATCTGATCAAGGACTCCATAATTAAATATGGAATGGCCTTTTGTACTTCATCTTCTTGATATCGTATTACTGTCATTTTAGGCTGACCTCATAGTGCGATAAAGACCATAATTGGGTGGTTTTGGAATTCCTAAAAAATATGTGAACTAAATTTGGGCCGTGACATTTTGTCCCAATAGTTAGGGGTTAGAATACCTCATGTGTGTTATACTATTGCTCGATTTGACAACTTAAAGTGTTGGTTTTAAATTTTATTCTCGTATCAATCTTTGGGGAAAAACAATTGATAATGCTCAAACAAAAACCTTGATCCATATTATCTGGTTTTATCATTATCAACAGTTCGTGGCTCCCCAATATCTTTCGATATCCTTACCGCAGATCCTATGTCATCTTTCTCCATTTGAATAGATAAAAAAATAGTATATCAAGTCCCCAGCTACAATAAAAACATACAAAAATGTTATCAACAAAAGATCTTTCATATCCTTTCCAAAGAGTGAAGGCACTAGCAAGTCCTAGCATCAACTGTATAACTGCACAAATATTCGTCATGTAGAAGTCGAAAGAACTCATACCATGGAAGCGGAAAAATATCTGTAGAACGGCGAAAGTCTTCATGATGAGAATGGTGGTAAAACAGAACATATCTAACCATTTCTTTTGAGCCCAAATATCTTCTTTGGTGTCATTCACATTAGTTAGCTTACTACTAGTTTGTTCAAAATCACTAGGAGTTTGGTCCGCTGGTTGTATGATAACACTAACATCTTTGGTTACTTTTTTGGTCCTTGATAATCCATTATCAAGAATCCCACATTGTTCTTCCTCTTCATTCTGCTGCTGTTCGTCCACCTGCTGGTATTTTTCTTGAAATTGAAAAGGGTCCATTAGATTATTACTTCTCTTAGATTGTAGTAGTCTTGCCATTTTTGTAGTTGATGGTGAAGGAACATTAGTTCATCATCTGTCTTTTGAACAAGATTTTCGGCGCATCTAACATTAAGGGGAAGAAAAAGCCGCTTTCTACTTCAAATTTCTTTTTTAAGCTCATCGATTTTCTAGAAAGAAACATTAGTATATCAGAATATAATCTGCTCCATTATTCCTCTGTCTAGTCTATAATATTGTTGTTTGAATGTTTCTGTCTTCAGATGGCTCCTCAAAAGCTACCCCTAGGTTGGGGTCTGGACTCAAAATTCAATGTAATAAGATATGCATCAAAACAGTGTGTAAAAAATGTATATATTCAGAGAATGAACAAGCTCATAAACATGCTCTATGTGGTTTGTTCCAACCAGCGTAAAGCTTTGAAGATTACTATGATGTCGTTATAGTTAAGAATCCGATATTATATGTATCATGAGGGGTTGGAAAGATATCCTTTTATGAGCAAATCATTATAAAATGAAAGAGAAATTATTTATAAGCGGGCCTTATTCCTGTGGTGCATCCAGTTTCTTTAATGATGTCTTTATAATATAATGATTTGTTACCAGTGCTAAATAATTTTGGAGTTCTACTTAAAATCAAATCGCCAATAGCAAATGAAATCAATAAAAGTTCATACTAAAAATTTTGATGGTAGCTGAATCAACAACTAAATAAAAGTAGCAAAACAGCACCTATAGATGGAAGACGATGCCAAGAGAAAGAAACGCTCGCAGAAGATGTGTTTTGTTTTGGAAGAACCTTACGTCTGGTGCATTGTCCATAACATGATCTAAATAGCTGAAATTTTTAACATGCCTAGTTCCATCGACTTCTCGAAGAAGAAAGTTATCGATAACCTGATGTTCAGAGTCCACCTTAATGAAGCTCATAATACTTTTTCTTTGCTTCCTTTTTCTTGCCTTTGTTTGTTCGTCTAACCAAAAAATAGGGTACCAAAATTAGTTCTCCTTTAAATTCAGTATTATTTTGGTTTCCTTAGAATCATTGTCATTCTGAAGAACTCCCAGGTGCTAATTCTATGATTATTTGTGTAGTTACTTACATTTGTCGCAATAAATTCTTAAACAAAGGGATCCTTTCTTTTCCAAAAATTGATGACATCTTTATTACCAGCTACAACAAATTAAATTACATCGTCATGCTGTCCTTTAGTTTTTAACTTTAGTATATGTTGTAAGAATTAAATTAGGAATGACTTTTCCTGGGGTTATTTACTTCGAACGATTTCCCAAGAAAAACCGTATTCGTATTCTTCATATATAGGTCGATACATACTAAAGTTAAAAACAGAAGGACAGCAAGATGGGGTGTTTGAACTTCTTGTAGTTGGTAATGAACGTGTCATCACCTGTTCTGATATGTTTGGTATTGATTCTAAAAGCCACTTTAGCAGAGCTTAAAAAAAATACTAGACCAATAAGTACATTAGGTTCGCGTTTAATTGGTGTATTCATTAACAAGAGAACTGCATATGAAATTTATCTGAACAAAATATATAATACGAGGAATCCTGGTATTGAAAAAATTTGAAAGGAAATCACTCTCTTTGGCAAAAGTATCCAGTTCCCTTGCTACTGATTACTTAAATTAACCGCGGAATAAAAGCACTTATTAATCTAGTCTTTTTTTACAAAATAATTTTCCCATGTAAAATGATATAGATGATTTAACATAAATTTTTTATAGATATTTATCCGAAATTTTTTAACATAACATTACATAAAAATGAGTTGCTCGAGTCACGTATGAAACGGCGTCATAAATTCATAAATTCATAAAATTGATTGCTTAATGGTTTAAGCACCAATGATACCAACAGACTTACCAGCAGCCAATCTTTTTTCAGTCAATGCAGCAATGATAGCGGCACCAGTACCAGAACCATCTTCAGAGGCGACAATTTGTAATGGGTATTGGTCCATTGGAGCTGGTTTCCAACCGTAGATCTTTCTCAAACCTTCAGCAGCCTTTTCTGGGAAACCTGGGTACATCTTGTAAACAGAACCATCAGCAGCAATATGGCCAGTTTCGTAACCTCTCTTTTGACAGATGGCAGCAATACCACAGACAGCTAATTCAGCAGCTCTGATACCGATGACTTCACATAGTCTTCTAATCAATTTACGTTCTTGAACAGTAGTCTTGATATTGAATTCCTTTTGTAACAAAGAGTCAGTGTCTTCCAAGTTTTCAAATGGATCTTCTTCAATTCTGGCTGGGTAGGAGGTATCCATGACGTATGGAACTTGCAATTTGGTCATATCTTGACCCTTTAGGATCAAACCTTGGCTTTGTAAATCGAGGACAGCTAAACGTAAAAGTTCACCCAAGTAATAACCGGAAGTCATCTTTTCGAAAGCTTGTTGGCCTGGTCTTGGAGATTCTTCATCAATTTGGACGTCGTATTTGGTTCTTGGTAAAACAGAATGTTCATTGTCGAAAGAACCATATTCACAATTAATGGCCATAACAGAAGAACCTGGAATATCATCAGCCAACTTACCTTCCAACTTTGGAATGTCAGAAACCTTATCGTAGTAAGCACCGTTGACACCAGTACCGAAGATAACACCCATCTTGGTTTCACCATCAGTATACAAAGAGGCAACCAAAGTACCGGTGGTATCGTTAATTAAAGCGACCAAATCAATTGGGATCTTCTTCTTGTCTAATTGCTTTTGTAACATTTGAACAACATCATGACCCTCAACACCTGGGATATCGAAACCCTTGGTCCATCTTTGTAAGATACCTTCATTAATCTTATCTTGAGATGCTGGGTAGGAGAAAGTGAAACCTAATGGTAAGTTCTTAGTGACACCTTCTGGGTAAATTTCTTCTAAGAAGGCAGCTAAGGAATCAGCAATGAATTCGAACAATTCATCAGGGTTTTGAGTAGTTCTCATTCCATCTGGAATCTTATATTTGGATTGAGTAGTGTCAAATGTACGGTCACCACCCAACTTGATCAAGACAACTCTCAAGTTGGTTCCACCCAAATCGATAGCCAAATAATCACCGGATTCCTTACCAGTTGGATATTCAACGACCCAACCTGGAATCATTGGAATGTTACCCCCTTGCTTGGATAAACCCTTGTCTAATTCGGAGATGAAATGCTTAACAACGGCTCTGGAAGTTTCAGCAGAGACAGTGAACATTTGTTCTAGTTCTTGCAATTTGTTTAACAATTCTTGTGGGACATCAGCCATGGATCCCTTTCTGGCAGGTGGTTTCTTTGGACCTAAATGAACCATTTTATTATCTTAATTTATTAAATTCGTTGAAGTGCTGGATGCGGTGAAGTACAATAGAAAGACTGCGAAGTTCTTGAATTGTTCTATGCAGTTTTGAAAGAAATAAAAAAAATGGTACCAAATAGAAGAAACGACTAACCAGACTGTTAAATCTGAGAAATATTGTTTCTTATATAGTTTTTTTTTCAGCATGTCCCTATTGAAGCAAGTGCCCCCACTACGTCAGCACTGTAGGTAGAAGCTGCAACAATCGAGCTGACATTAGCGAGGGGTTCTAGGCAGAGACAGAAAATATTAGGGGGACGATTGGAATCTATCTTTAATTTTCCTGGGGGCATCTCCGCTCCGACGACTCGGAGACCCAGAACGGCAGTACACCACACTGTGGGAGCGGATATAGGGAACGCGTCAGGCCTGTCATTTTGGCAGCAACGTAATAATCAACTCAAAACACACGTAAAAGTGCCTCGGAGAAGAACCGGAAATGCGGGGGTCCTCCTTCACTTGCCTAGAAGTGACAGCATGTAATAAATGTTTTGTGTGTTCAACCGTTGGGAACACTTGTTGATTAAAATGCGGAGGAGCGTACCTTTTAGTTGCTGTTCCCGTACAACAAGATTTTTCACACCAACTCAATAACCTGAAGTGGGAGGTCACATGCGCAGGAACCTTGTTTGCTTCTGGTAACCTCCCTGGATTAACTAACGCCTGCTAATTTTTCCAACAATCTGAAATTTCCTGAAGCGTTTTTCCACTTTTCTATTTTTTGTTTAAATGTTGTAGGTACATGAAACTTGATTCCATCTACTGATAGATAATTATCAAATTTTAGCTTCTTCTATCTTACCACACCGTTCAGATCCCTTTTCCATTAATATTTTTCATTATAACTAGGACTAAGATGATAACAAATAAATGGCGGTTCTCTGAATGGTTCGCGACGTCAACGACTTGAGGGAAAAGTGTTAGTGAAGAACAAAAATATATTCAGAGGCCTTTCAATATTTTTTGTCCAAAAAGCCGTATACTCTATTAGGAAACCATGACCCAGTGTTTACCTTATTACAAATATTGTCGGAAGGGGTACGCTCTTAGAATGTACGTAGATATAAGCACCAAGAAGAATTGAATGATAATGCTTTAAATCAAGTTTCGGCCGAGCAAACGGCCGAGAATCCGGCCGAAAATCTCGGCCGATATTTCGAACTTGAAAGTAACGATTTCCTTATTTTAACAAGTTAAATAATGAAAAAGGGAGCCAAGCTAAAAACTATATAAGCAACTTGTTTAACATGTGTTTGACACCGTCATTTAACAATCTATTTCCAATGCACCAAACAGCTACTCAAAAAAATCAAACAAAATAAAAAATGTCTAAATTAGTTCAACAAGTTAAATTCGATAACACTGGTATCAAAATTTCTCCCATTATTGTTGGTTGCATGTCCTATGGGTCAAAACAATGGGCAGAATGGGTTCAAGATGATAAGGAAAAGGTTTTTGAAATCTTAAAACATTGTTACGATCGTGGTTTACGTACTTTTGATACAGCTGATGTTTATTCAAATGGTATCAGTGAAAGATTACTTGGTGAATTTTTGAAGAAATTCAATATTAAGAGAGAAACTGTCGTCATTTTGACCAAGACATTCTTCCCAGTGGATGAATCTCTATCCCTTGCTTTGGGTGAAATGTCCTTTTCAGAATCTGATACTTTGGATCTCACAAATCAGCGAGGTTTATCACGTAAACATATTTTACAGTCAGTTAAAAATTCTGTTGAAAGATTGGGTACCTACATTGATGTTCTACAGATTCATAGATTTGATCCAACTACACCAATCAAGGAAACTATGAAGGCATTAAACGATGTTGTGGAGAGTGGAGATGTGAGATATATTGGTGCATCCTCAATGTTGCCAACCCAATTTGTTGAAATGCAATCTGTCGCTGATAAACATGACTGGTTCCAATTCGTTAATGTGCAATCTTGTTACAACTTATTATACAGAGAAGATGAACGTGATTTGATGCAATACTGTGAAAAGCACAATATTGCTTTAACACCTTGGTCCCCAAATCATCAAGGTCTGTTGACCAGACCAATTGGTGTAGAATCTGAGAGATCTACCACGGATAAGATTATTAATGGATGGAATATGAAAGACTTGAAACCCTCTGAAATTGAAATTATCAATCGTGTCGAAGAATTGTCAAAGAAGAAGAACGTTTCAATGGCAGTCATCTCCACCGCATGGGTGTTGTCTAAAGGTTGTGCACCAATTGTTGGTATGAGTTCAATTTCAAGAGTTGATGAAGTTATTACAGCTTTGGATGTTAAATTCACAGAAGAAGAAACTAAGCAATTAGAAGAACCATACAAACCAAGAAACTTTTTATTTTAAGGGAAATATTCTCTTCCAAAGGCGATAAGCTTTTTACCTGATTTCATATGCAGATAATATTTTAGATTATATACTAAGTATAGAATTCAGAAATAAATCTTTGTTTCTTTAACAGAATTTTGAAGATCGGTTATAAAACTCTAGTATATAGGCAACTAATTTTGAGATATATTTGAAGGCTATATCTTCTGCGTTAACTGCTATGCCGTATATTAATTTACAAATGTAATCATGAACATGCACAATTTGGGATTTTCATCTACAACATGGCAGTTCAATAACCTTATCATCCAAACAGGATTTGCAGTAAGAAAAAAATAGAGATTAGTTTGAAAAAATTAAATTAAGTGTATTATATTAAAATTATATCTTGAAATGTATGTATTAAGTAGATCATTTAGGGGTCATTAAAAATTAAAATTACTTTCTACCAAACATCTTCTTGAATAATGGCTTGTCATCCTTTTGGAAAGCATCCATGTCGACGTCAGCACCTCTTCTAGAAGAAGGAACCCAGTCTGGTGATTTCCATGGTAAGACACCATCTTCCCATAATTCGTTAACTTCTTCTAAAGTCAAACCCTTCATTTCTGGAACGAAGAAGAAGACGTAGAAGTAAGCAAAGACCATACAGCCCATGAAGACGTAACCGTAGTAGAAGTTAATAGCACCAGTGATAAATGGAGTGAAGAAAGAAATTAAGAAATTCCAGAACCAGTTACAACCATTAGCTAAAGCCATACCCTTTGGCTTAATTCTCAATGGGAAGGATTCAGAAACGACAACCCAACAAATTGGAGCCCAGGTACAAGCAAAGGAGAAAATAAAGAAACATGAGAAACAAATCATACAGTTACCAGCACCCTTGGAGGAGTTAGTATCCTTATGCTTAATACCATCTGGATATAGACGAGTAACACCAACAGAGGCGTAGACAACATAACAACAGACCATTGCAGCGGCACCCCACATTAAACACTTACGACGACCGAAACGATCAACGACATATAAAGCGACAAAAGTGGAGGCAAAATTAACAATACCGAAGACAATTGCAGTTTGGTAAGAATCCTTCATACCGACAGCTTGGAAAATAACAGTACCATAGTAGAAGAAATAGTTACAACCAGTCAATTGTTGTAGACATTGTAGCATACAACACATGAATAATCTTTGAATGTTCTTACCCTTGGTGGAGAATAATTCACCCCATGAGGCATTACCAGCTAATCTTTCAGCTTCAACACCGGAGCTAATCAAATCAACTTCGGCTTGAACAGCTGGATCGTCCATGGAAACCTTGTTAGAAGTAGCAATAGATCTCTTAGCTTCTTCAATCTTACCAACTTCGACCAAGTAACGTGGAGATTCTGGGACGAAGAACATGGCAGCGATCATAAACAAACACCAAGCAAAGGATAGACCTAATGGGACTCTCCATTGGACAGAGTTATCGTAATTCTTGGTACCGTAGTTAGTACAATCACCTAAGAAAATACCAGCAGTAACCATTAATTGATACATGGAACCTAAAGTACCTCTTAAATGCTTTGGAGCAACTTCAGATAGCAACATTGGAGAGAAAATGGAGATAGCACCAACACCTAAACCGGAGATAATTCTACCAATGAAATATTGGTACCATTTGTCAATGGAAGCGATTTGAATAATGATACCAACCATGAAAATGACAACGACAGCAACCAAGGCCATCTTACGACCAATTCTGTTAGCCAAGTCACCAAGAATCAAACAACCGAATAAACCACCAATGTTAAAGATAGAAACGACTAAACCGGTTCTAACGTTAGAGAAATAATGAGTACCATTTTTGTGATGTTGACCAAATCTTCTTAAATAATCTGGATGGGCCAAGAAACCACCAATGGTACCAGTATCCCAACCGGAAATGAAACCACCGAAACCGATCATACAACAGAAAATGGAGATGGTTACGTAGGCAGAGGCAGGCTTCTTTGGAATTTCGACGACAACTTCGTTGGCATCTTCGCTGTTTTCTTTGAAACTTTCGTTTTCAGCCTTAACAGAGTTATCTGATAAGACAGATTGAGAACCTGAGGTTTGAGGGACCTCTGGTGAAGCAATGTTTTCAGCAACTTCAGACATTGTTATTGAACTTTTGTAAGTAAGAGATTGCTTTTGGTTTATTAGTAAAAAAAAATTATATAAAAGTACTGAAGAAGACAAACAAGAATAACTTCCCAAGAGTGAAAACAGTCTGCTTTTATACATTACAGATTTGACACCTCGACGGTCGAGGCAAGCTATCTTTCATCACCAGCCAAAATGAAAACACTCTCGAACGTCAAGAATTTGCAGAAAAAGCAACGACGACATATGTACAGACACGGAGAAAGCCTTGTAGAACGGCAACCATGCAACGCAGTATTGGGGAGGTCGTGGAGTAAATGGGTTATTGTGGGGAAAATACTTCACGGAGAAACCTTCGCAGAGGGACCAGGACAAAAGCAATATATGTCATTAGAAATTTCCCCAGACGGGTTTCCGTTTCTGCGGTGTTTTGTCAGCCAAAGGGGACATTTCTTTTCTGGTGGCAGACAATTGGCCGCACGAATGTTCCCCACCAAACAGGACCTCAAAATTTGTTTTCTTTTCCAGACAGTGCGGAAAAATGCTCCAGAATTCAAAGGGGCGAGAGAAGCAGCCGAAGAAAAAGTTTTTCCAATTCCCCAGCATTTCGCATTATCCGCTATTTTGTTCCGGAAAGAAAAGGCAACAGCGCTCTTTCGGAAACTTCATGTCCCAAATGTCAGGACAATTCCAGGGAACTGTTTCATATGTCGGCTCTGTCCACGGTTCCCAAAATGCCGCTAACAGCTCTTTCTACGGTAAATCTCTTTGAGACCCCAGTTCTGTCATATTTGGTCAAATCATAAATCCGGGGAAACGCATTGAAATGATATTGTTGCGCAACAAAAAGAAATTTAAGTGTAACTACCCCACAAAGCGCCCATTCTCTCGCATTGAAATGTACCAATATGGAAAAAACTTTTGAAAGCTTTGCGATAGTTTCTCTAACAAGGACACGCTTCCCTTTCCAACCGACGTAATTTGCTAAACCGAGGGGTACTGTTTTAAAGCCGAATATGCATGTAATAAACATTTTACAAAATGTTCTTGTATGTGGGGGGTCAAACGCATATGTATCAAATCGCTTCCCCACAAACCACGACTGCAATTTCAATTCCAACTCAATTCTGCATCTCCTCTAACGGGACTATAATAAATTTTAAACTACGTACGTCATTATAAAGTATATCTAAAATTCGGATTTTCAAAATCGGTAATATCAGAAAATTCCAAGTTTTCAAATATTCCATCCTTTCCCTCTCTTTCCAGTGCCATCTTATCGCGTCTCTTATTTTCCCTTATATTGATAAGCAATAGCACTAATAAGATGACAATCATACACGAATAACAGACAACCATTGAGACCTTGGCCCCATGATACTTAGGTGCTTGTTTAGCAATAAAAGTTTGAGGTCCAGCAAGATTCGAAGCCGCATATGCAACTAACGTAATAGAAGAAACTGTCCATTTCTTGGTATAACCGGAAGAATTTGCACTAATATTAGAAATAACACAAATATAGGAAACAGGTGAAATGTACCAAAGATATGCACCAGCTAATCTTGCCTTCTTGGATCCATTGGCAAAACCCAGCATACAGCTTGCAATTAATGCCAAAACAGCTGAAAAAATTGCCCAAGAAAGCTTATATTTCCAAATTGGGACCTTCTTATTTGCTGCATAGAGTGCCAATATACCAAATAGGGGGCATCCGACTAATTCAACAGCACCAGTGGGAATACTTAATAAAAATGTGTCCTTTGTACTAAATCCAAAATCTGAATTTAATAAGATACTTAAAAAATTGGAAATACCACCGTTAGGAATATTGGAGCTAACTGTAAATAAAAAGTATAACCATGTTCTGACATCTTTCAATGCTTCAATTATTTGATACTTTTTAATCTGTTGATTCCCAAATCCTTGTTGATTAGATCTAATTCTTTCCACAACCATTAATTTCTCTCGTTTACTTAAAAACCTAGCTTTGGATGGATCGTCAGGAATCCAAAAATATATCAAGAATCCAACAAAGATAGTAATCACCCCTGTAATAATAAATAAAAGTCTCCATGCCTTGATTGAGTACGAGTCTTCATGTATGTAAACACCATAAGCAATAGCACTTAAGATGATAGATCCTAATCCATTCATCCCAAACCAGATGCAAACTCTAGTAAACTGCTCCTCGGTTTTCCAATATTGAGCAGTAATAATTGTAAAGCATGGCGTCACCACACTTTCAGCACAACCTAGTAAGACTCTTAATGCAATAAAGGAAGCATAATTTACACTTGGAACAGAATGTAGACTTAAAAGAACGCCCCATATGATAACAAATAAAGCTAACATTTTGGCCATTTTATCACTTCTTTGAAAGATAAATTGTACAGGCCCCATATTCATAAACAAATAACCAAAATAAAAGGCTGAACCCACCCAGGAATATTGATCACCGTGCATCTTCAAATCTGTCCTTAATCCCATAACTGCTGCCGAGCCCGTAGATATTTTATCCATAAATTGGACGGCGTATAATAAACACATTAGTGGGAACATACAAAAATCAATTTTCCAGCGTAATCTTGTATCTTCTTCTTTGGTTATTTGAAGATCCATTGATTCTTGCGCCAATTTCATAGCCATATCTACATTAACAGACGATATCACAACTGGTTGACCATTGGGTGATAAGATCGTCGTTAGAATAGGTTCCTCCTTAATCCCCAAAGTTCCATCGGTATTGGTTTCTGTACCCCATATTTCACCTTTTTCTATATCTTTCGATTGGATATTAATCTTGACCTCTGATTTTTGGACTGATGTCGACAATTCAATGCTTGAAGTTCTGTTGGTCATTGTTGTTTTATAGTTTATTGACACTAAGATGTCTACCTCATCCTCCAGTTTTACTTAACAATCGAACCTTCAAATTATAGTTTCATAGGCTTTTATACTTCAATGGTCTTATCAACTGCATTAATAAACGTATTGAAAGCCTTGTTATCGGCTATTCTCCGATTGATTAGAAAAAGTTTAGTTTCAACCTGAGAATCCAATATTGTAAGTGATGACTACCATGTTAATTGCAATGCTCTTTTTTGATAACTGATTACGATAAGATTTATGCTTTCAAGATTGAAGTTCTTATCTTATCAAAATTTTGGTCGCGACCAAATTGACTTCAACTCCGAAAATTTCACAATTGCAACGGCAGTAGCCAAAAGACAACGGTTATCCAAAATCTAAGTTCACACTGATAATGGAACAATTATTCGAATTTTTTGTCTAACAATGAGTGAATGGAACTAAAAAAATTATTGTTTCCATTCTCTAGAATATACAAGTTTTCTATTTTAAAAGCTAAGAATAAAAAGAAATGCCTCACTGTTCGTACTTTCTAAATTAGTACTCGAGAATAATGGCTAAAGCATTCAGCGTTCCACATGGGCATCTATTTTGCATTACTTAAAATATATTTTTATTTTATAAAATACATTAAACAATAGTTTCCAAATTAATAGCATAGTCGAGTGATTGAACGATTAAGTCAGAATTAGCTTCAGTTTCATCTGATTCTGTTTCGTCTAAAAATGTGACCATAGCATCCGTTATACTCCATCCACGTTCTAAAGCAAATGCCTCTGTCTCCTTTTCATTATTGAAAAACAATAGTACTTTAACATTGGACAATGGTAATGTATCATAAGATAGTTGTGTATTACATGCAATTTCTTCTCTGATTGCATCCATTAGAGTCTTTGTAAAGACGTCAAATTCAGGAACTTTGGAACCAGATTGTAATAAATCCCAAGCCTTTTGGTATGACCCTTCCATTAACCATCTTTCTAATTTAATTGGATACGATAGAAATTCATCATCTTCTAAGTTAGGGAGATGTTTGTCAACATATTCTAATTCTGAGTGGAATTTACTGATATCCCCTTCAGAAAGCAAAATTAACAGGTATAAACTGATCAATTTTGATTTATTTTCGGAGGTAGATAAAGAAGAATTGGTTCCAAAGTAGTATGGTCTTAATTGATCAAAGTAATTTTGGAATGAGGGAAAGTTTAGAGTATAAATGCTTACTAAAGCCCCTATTTCCAATATTTTCTTGGATATATTTAGGTCATTATAGTAAACCTCACTTTGGTTACTAAAATCTGGAACAAATACATTATTCTTCAGTAATTCTATCTTTATAGGTGTGAGTAACTTTGTACAACTGTCAAAATCTTGGCCATCAAAGGCGACACTTAGACTTTTTACTAGTTCAGGTAAGGATGCCATTTTATAAGTTAACGAATGTCGATTATTCTTTGATGGTTTACTTGAATATTCGTGATGTTAATGGCTATCAAGGTGGCAAATAAATCATTCAAATTCAAGATCTTGTCCATTTCCCTTGAAATCCGGAAAATTTAGAAAATCGCGACGAACGAATACGCGGTTAATAAAATGGAAATATAAATCAGTGCGCATCTAACGTTTTATGAATGAATTTTATTATATGTAGTAATGCTTATATTTACATTCCATTATTTAACCAAGACCTTTAATCATGGAACTGTACTCCAATCCTCACCTTTTCGGAACTACCTCGGGACAATTTTCTTATCTTCTTTTGTAAAGTTATAATTCTGGAACGGACTGATGCGCTTGTCTTTAAGTCATCTTTGCTTATCCTTACTACTACTTCAAATTCTCTTACATGTTTTGTTGAATGTTCTGATTGATTTGGCTTGGAATGAGAGGATGGAGATGCTAATGCTTCGTCAATAGTTAGATCTCTAAATTCATGTTTCAATGATTTCTTAGATACAGAAAAATCAAATACATCGTCTCTTATATTACCACCGGGATGTACCCCACAAATGACATACATGATTGTTCCAATATACTTTGTCCACCATACTATTCGATTCGAATCCGATTTCCCTTCACGTAATACTACCTGCTCCAAAGCCTGCATATATTTTTCTTCTTGCTCTGGGATATTGCCACCCCATCGATTACAAAGTGCTATACCAATCAATGCTCTTGCTACATGAGATAACCCATGACAGCCTGCAACAATACCTCTTGTTGCAATATGTAAAGCTGCCGTTGGTTGTAGCTCCTTGGGATATGATGCATGAACAAACGCCAAGTTAGCTAATGCTGGGACAATTCTCTTGTATATTATTTCGGGTATATCATTTTCTGGTAATGCTGTCATCAATAAGGCTGAATATTTATCAACTAATAATGGAGCATACGGTCTTGATGCAATAATCAATGGATCCTGTCCTCTTATTTCTCTAGGTAATATGGAATATAATGTACCTTCTCTTACACCACCTTCACTGAAATAGACAGATTTAATATATGGTAATGATTCAAACATGGCACTTAATAATAACCCGACCGCAGGTAACTGATCTGCTCTTCTTTCTGATATTTTAAATATTTTTTCCTTCTTAGGGCCTGGAATTTTCCCTTTCAAGAATAAATAATCAGCCATTGCAGTGAATTCATTATGTGACGATGAAAACCCATTAAGAATGGTCTGGATTGGATAATCTGGCGTCTGTGATAAAATCAAATGACCCATGCCTCTAAGTCCTCCACCACGGGCCAATAAGTTAAATCCACCCTTTAATGTTGCATTTTTGAACATATCCTCTGGAATCTTAATTCTTTCGACAGCCAGCTTGTATGCATTTTTAATTTCCATAAACAAGGCATTAGCATCTTCCGCCTTTAATCTTCTGGTTAGTGTTCCTGCACCATAGGGCAACGAGACAGGAGTTTCACATTGTGTAATTTCACCATCGACACATTTCATCCATGATAATTGAGTGGATGCACCACCCAAATCAATATATAATCCATTGACAGTGTTATAAGAAGACATCACACCATAAGCGGTGAGTTTCCCCTCTTCTTCCCCCGAGAGCAATTCTACATCCCAATTTGTAGATTCGTATATCGCCTCAATCAATTCCTGACAATTGATGGCGTTTGTAGTTGCCTCTGTGGCCAACACTCTCACACTAGATTCAGGGACACCAAAATCCTCACAAATTAACTTAAATCTTTTCATAGCCGCACAAATCTCTCGTATGACTTCATTTGGGATTGGTTTCTTCTCAAGTGAATCGGGCGAATATTGAACCTCATACAATGAAATGCCCACTCTATCCTTAAAGACACAGGGCATGATCCTTGCATGATGAGCTGCCTTGGAAGATATACTAAATCTAATACCATTGGAGCCGATGTCGACGACACCACACAAATTTCTGGAGACGACTTCTGTCTCTGAGTCACTATCAGAGAATGCGGACATGCTTCTGTCTCTGTTATGTTTCCTATAGTATTCTTCCGGCAAAAAGAGTGCTCTTAGTCGTGTTTCCCTGTCTTGAGTGCGATCACGACGTCAATTGGATGAGAGCCTGAGTGAACAGATCTTATAAAGGACTGATATGCATTCATTACGGATGGAATCCTTATCAGTGGACCAGTGCATGATCTTACGTAGTGTGCCGGTGTTTAAACAGCGCCGTCTGTTCAGGGTTTTCCCACTGGAAATCGTGAGGCTCCGTCCGCGCCGTCGCGAAAAACTGAATTGCCGCGACAACGACACCAGCGCTAGGCTCAGCCGGTTCATTCCATGGCAGAGGGCGAATGGGCAGGTGGACTGAACAGGTTCACTGTAAGATTTGTGGATTATTGGATGGTCGTTGGAATACGGTATGTGTATGGAGGTTACTGTTGAGCTGAGTGAGTGTTTGTTCCAAGAATTTTTACCTTCTCTCTTGGATATGACGGTAATTTTGTTTGGTGAGTCTCTTTGGTCGATTTAACAACATTAAATGATTGATAACTTGATATATGTCCATTTTAGTAAACTTATATGTGTATATGAATTAGGTTTATATTATATTTATAGTTTAATCTTTGATTTATTTCAATTGTTCCTTCTGAAAAAATATTCTCAAGAAAATCTGATATATAATAAATAAAAAATTAAATTTATTGAAATGTACTAGTTAAATAATTTTGAGCTTTGGTAATAGCCCGAAGCATTGGGAAGGTATCAACACTTGTATTATTGTGAAGGAAACACCAATTAATTGGAATATCACTTTGTACGACGCCACTTTCAATTTTTGGTAAAGACAGATTTCAAATTTGGAAAAACCCGTTTAAAGGACAAATATCAATCAATTAAACAACAACGAATTAACTCAAGACAGCTGGATCAAACTCTGTCTCAAGACCTCAAAGAAGAACTAAACGAAGCACAAAATAAACTATGGTTGTATTAGCCGCCTCAATTACCACTCGTAATGGGAAACCATTGTTATCTAGACAATTCAGAGAACTTACCAAGGACCGTGTCATGGAACTATTGTCTAATTTTCAAGGTTTAGTCTCTAGCATTTCTTCAGATCACACTTTCGTAGAAGATGAACATGTTAGGTACGTCTATAAACCATTTGATGATTATTATATCATTCTGATCACCAATCGTCAATCTAATATCATTCAAGATTTATCCACTTTGAACCTTTTCTCTCAAACTGTTAATTCTTATTTGTCAAGTTACGATGAAACTGAGTTATACGATAATGCCTTTGAAATTTTGAGTTCTTTTGATGAAATTGTCGTCATGGGCTACAAGGAAAATTTAACCGCAGCTCAAGTCAGCACATACTTATCCATGGAATCTCATGAAGAAAGAATTCAAGAGATCATTGAACGTAACAAGGAATTAGAAGCTACTGAGGAAAGAAAGCGTCGTGCAAAGGAAATTGCTAGGAGAGAGCATGAGAGAAAGGCAGGTATTTATCCTTCAGAAGTTAACGTTCCTCTAACTAATAAGTTTGCTGGAAGCAGTGATCCTAACGTTACTAATGCTTACAACAGTTATTACAGTAACGCATCAGCTGCAGCACAACAATCTTATTTGCACTCTCAGCAACCACAGGAAGCACCTCAATCAATGTATGGGCCATCAGGTACAGGTATGAAACTATCTGCTAAAAATTCAATTATGAATGATGCACAAAGAAGGCCAATGACCACCCGTCCATCAATGGTTACCAGACTACCACAGGCTCCAGCTATGGTTGGTGGCGAGAAAGATGAAGAAGAGCAACGTACAAATAATGGTATATTAATCACCATAAATGAGACCATTAATGCAGAAATTACTCGTGATGGTAACATTTCTTCTTCTGAATTGAAAGGTGTTCTTGAACTACGTATCAATGATGCATCATTGGCTCATTCACAATTAGCATTATTGGATTCTATCAACGTAAAGGATAAGGCCTTCCAATTTAAGACACATCCAAACATTGACAAAAATAAATTTTTATCTTCAAAATTAATCTCTCTAAGAGACGCAAAAAAATCATTTCCTTCTAATGATCATAGCTTAGGTGTCTTGAGATGGCGAAAAGTTTGCTCTGCTGATGACACCTCACTAATTCCATTAAATGTCTCTGCTTGGGTAACACCATCTGATAACGGTGAAGGTATATTCGATGTCACTCTAGAATTAGAAATAACAGAAGAATATGGCCAAGAATTAGAAAATGTGTCGTTCGTCCTTCCAGTGGTAACAGAAAATGTTAAGATAAATGATGAATCTAATGATTTCAATGCCAGGATTGCTGGAATGGATGAAGAAGTTGGTATTACTATAAAGCTAGATTCTTCAATTACTCCAGGTTCATCTGGTGTCGTGGCATTTACCGTAGAAGCCGGTTTAGAAGATGCCATGTTCCCAATTACTGTTGGCTTCAAACATGTGGACGAATCTGGTAAGAGTCTAACTGGTGTCGGTATTGCTAACGTTACCACAATGGCCGGTGAAGAACAAGAAGAAGGTGAAGAATTACCATACGAAGCTGTGGCAGTCTTGAAGACAGAAGAATACTTAGTTGTTTGATAGATACACATCTATGTATATAAAACTAATTACACAAAGCAATGAAGAATATAACATGACATGCAAAGAGATAACTGATGATGATCGTCTTGACTCTCTCAATTCTTATACTGCGCGTTACCCGGGGTGGAATTTTCAGTGGCAAAATAGAAACCTAATGAAAAGTGGAAATCGCCACCCTTACGTAGGCAGGGAACAAGTAATATAAGGAACCAATTATCAAGCAATTGAATTGGAAATATCAGCCCAACTGAATCCAAGCAACCAAATTAACCATGAATCACGATCCATTTAGCTGGGGGAGACCTTCCGACGAAACATACGGAGCATACAATAATGAAATTGCCCATGCACCATCTTTCCCAAAAATGAATACTCAACAACCTATCGTTACTGGTACTTCAGTTATCTCAATGAAATATAATAATGGTGTGATTATAGCCGCTGATAACTTAGGGTCTTATGGTTCATTACTACGCTTTACAGATATCGAAAGATTGATACCTGTGGGTAAGAATACCATTGTGGGTATCTCTGGAGATATCTCAGATATGCAACACATTGAACATCTATTAGAAGAGATAGAAACTGAGAATCAATATGACAATTCCTTTGCTGACAATGAAGAATCGTTACAACCAAGTTATGTGTTTGAATATCTAGCCAATGTCATGTATTCCCGTAGATCCAAGATGAACCCACTTTGGAACGCATTAATTGTAGCTGGTGTGGAAGATAATAAGCCATTCTTAAGGTATGTTAATTTACTAGGTGTTACGTATTCGTCACCAACACTAGCCACAGGTTTTGGTGCTCATTTAGCAGTGCCATTATTAAGACGTGTTATTGATCGTGAAGAAGATATTGCCAAGACAGATTTACAAACAGCAAAGACAACTATTTTGGAAGCCATGAAGGTCTTATACTATAGAGATGCTCGTTCGTCGAGGAAGTTTTCGTTAGCCATTATAGATAATGACCAGGGTCTAATTTTCGAAAAGGATTTACAAGTGGAGAAGATGGCTTGGAACTTTGCAAAGGATATCAGAGGTTATGGTACCCAAAAGGTATAACCACTTATTTAAAACGCTTCTATACTACATATTACATTTCAAAAATAAATCACAACAATACGATATAATGGTTCAGCGACAATAAACGAGCGTCGAGAATTTAATAAAATATGTATAGGTTTCATTAAAGATATAACAAAGAATATGAAAAAAAGAATTATAGAAGAATTTGACCCCTTCGGTCGGGGAAACTCTAAAACGCACCACCGCTATTGATCGAATCTAATTCTAAGTCATCAATTGGTTTTGGTCTAAATCTTAGAGGTAAATCTAGTACTGACGCTAATTCATTTTCCTGAAGAGGTCTCTCCACATATGTATACTTCCCAAGACCAACAGCATTCTGATTTACTATAGATTTAAATGGAACCACCTTAAAGGGAATGGTGTTTTTCAAATATTGCTCAACAGATATACATTCGGAAGATCCTGGAAGTATTTTATTCATTGAACATGGATGTGCAGTAGTTTTATCTGGGTGTTTTATGATTGGATGCTTTGTTCCAATAAACTTAATCATCGGAACATATGCCTGTTTTGCTAATTTTGTGCTGGTTGGATTCATTGTAGTAGCTGGCGTTGTGACTTTATCGACGATTTTAATGTCCTTGAGATTAGGTTTCTGTTTGGTCAATTTCGAGACGAACTGCGTGATATTCTTTAACAACGACACTTCTAAAAGGTTTATTAAAGTCAGTAAGATATCTTTAAACGTTTTAAACAATGATAAAACTCTATATCCTACTGAACACTAGTTTCTTTGATGACAGAATTGAAGAAAAGGGAGATATTCCAAGTTGATAGGCTCTTGATCTTCGGACCGAAATGCCGAGATGGCGTCCAAATATTGAAAAACTCTGAACAAGCAAAAGAGATAAACTTACTTAATACAAGGTCATCAACCGATTCTGCAGCTTCTTTTGAGCTTACGTTCTATGTTGGGCTAATGACTTCGCAAATATCAAGGAATTATGATCTGCCGATAGAAAAGAACACGAATGATCAGCGACCGAAAATAATTGCACAGTATATTCAGCTATTGTTCAACTCTGTGGTGGTCACAGTAATCCTATTCTTTGCGTACCAGTTTGTCACATTAGTAAAAAAAGATGTTGACTTCAAATTGCAAAGAAAATTGGTGGAAAATGATTACAGGATCCAACGTTGTGAGGAAAACTATGTAAGAAATCAATGTGAACCAGAGCTGCGTGTACCCGCCCTAGAAGAACTTTGTAATGAATGGTTTCATTGCATGCAGGAAAAGGAGGAAACCCCTAAGGGAACAGTTGTACATATTTCAACGACATTATGGGCTCAAACCTTGGCGGAAGTGGTTAATGCATTTATAGAGCCAATATCTTGGCGTACTTTGTTTTTCATTTTGTTAACTACATGTTCCATTGTAGCCGTAACGAACATTGCGTTTGGATCCTACACTGTTCATTACCAACCAGAACAAGTGATTCGAGATAGGTAAGAACAAGAACCTGGTTATCAACCCAATATTTTTAATAATAAGTTAAAGACTACATGATGACATCCGCAATTGACCCAAACTCGCTGTCATGCCTACCGACTGAGCTGATACATTTTCTCGGAATGATTTACCTGAAAAATATTTGGAGCGTAACTGTTCACTTGTCGTAATCTAATAAACGGTAAGGCAATAGCATTAAAATGATTCTCTCAAAAGTGAATTGAAATTATAAAGAGGATATTTATAGACTCATCATTCATCTATCTATGACTATGTATTATTATATATCGCACAAAGATCTCTGTTAGTGAAAAGATAACACCCACAATAATAACAATAATAAACCACCAAGTAACTCGAGCAATGTTTCTTTCAGCTACAGAATCGACACAGATGTCAAAAAATTCCAAAAACACTTTGCACCGGTCATTTAAGACTTGTACCCTTTGATCTATCTCTAAATATTCTCTCATAGCAATATACAAAGGATGGAGACTTGGCTCAGAAGACCAAAAGAATTCTGGTGAATCCAGAACACTTGACGATAAGTTGACATCAACACGCAGTTTGAATAACTTCCCTGATCGTTTTAGAAGCTGTTTCCTTTGTAATCCTAACGTTCCATATAAGGCTAAACGTTTAGGTAGTTTAGTAACTGATGCCAAAATGGGAGTGATCCTCGATTCAAACCGTGATAACTTGGAAGATTGAGCAATTGCATGTGATAAGGTTAACTCAATCATATGATCACCCGATCTAAGCGTTAAAATATCATTGAAAATTCTGGGCCTTTCCGTATCTTTATCGTATTCAAAATGGAATTGTTCTGTCTCAATGTCTTGTTCATCTAAAGGCCTAATAACCAGATTCTTGTAATCGGAAAATGCAATGTCACCTAACAAGTTTTTTTCTTCCATTTCTGTGAAATTCCAAAATACTATAACACCATAATGAAATATAAACAGTTCTGCATGTTGATCTTCTGAAGGTATAGTGGTCGCTAAATTTATACTTTTATTTTTTTGATTTTTTAGTCGTCCATCACCTTTTCTTAATTCCTGATCATTGTGTGATTCCTCTGCAAAAAATTGAGGTTCACTAGGATTAAATGAATCTGGATTTGTTGTTGGTATCGGCAAATGTGATGGAATCAAATTCGGGTCTGTAGTATCAATTGGAATAGCATTGGAATCCAACTCATAATTATTATGTGCATCCTCTAATGTCTCAACACCAGAAAAATATTCATAATGATGATCTCGTTGCTCACTTGTATCGATAAGCTTATCAATTAGTGTTTGTCCTCCTACCGTTTTCTTAGAAATATTAGATTTGATTCTAAACCCTTCCTTACCTGGTAATAAAGGTAAAGTATACGCTATATATAAACATTCATCATACATTCTTGGTGAGACTTCATGGGTATCACCTAGAAATTTGGAAAGTAATTTTAAATTAAATCCATCTGCAACATTATAAGCTGTAATTCTTGCCAGCTTACTTTCC
Source organism: Naumovozyma castellii (assembly GCF_000237345.1). Lineage (NCBI taxonomy): Eukaryota > Fungi > Ascomycota > Saccharomycetes > Saccharomycetales > Saccharomycetaceae > Naumovozyma > Naumovozyma castellii. Next base: position 796,596 of record NC_016496.1, on the reverse strand, counting down.
TTATAACTGGACTCATACCGTTCAGGCGATCTTGGGGTTGTGGCATGCCTCTTTCTATCCAAGACATTCGAAGAACCAACTTCTGCTCCTATTGGCTCATCTTCTGGAATCAAGACCAACTTTTGTGATGTCTTTGATGTTCTTGAAGGTAACGGATTAATGGATCTCTTAAAATATGATGACCTCAGTCGGTCTGAAGCAAATGGGAATCTTTCTTGTGATGAATTAGAAAGCCGTTCTTCTCGTCTACCTGAGGGAACATCCGAACTGTCCAGAAGTATATTATCAATGGATACATCACCAAACCTTCCGGAGGATTTCTTTCGGAGTTGAGAATGTATTCCAGTCGAAGAGTATGGCGTATGATGAGGTATGCCACGATTAAATGGCTTGGGCTGATTGAGTGACCCAGCAGCATGTCCAGCAAAGGGGGCGCTCATTCTATGCTTAGAAGACCGGGAGTCAGTAACCAAGATGGAAGGAGACCTTTTGGACATTGGCGTTGTCCTGCTAGTGGATAAACTACCTTCATTGGATGAGTCGGACATTATTTGAATATTTTTAAATCTATCCTGCAGACTATGTTTGTCTAAAAGCCAACTATGCTTGATTTCTATTTCTTCTATAATGTACTGTTGACCTTAGATTGAAAAGTTGATTATCATTTATTGAAATTTCAAAATGACATATAGCGTCATAAATGAAAATGCAATTAAACAATGAGAACTACAACGAAGCAGACACAGCCAACATATGCCTTAATAAGTGAAAAAAAAGTATGCAGTGCTATCCTGTATAAGAATACTAAAAGGGACTTTAGTTGTTTTTTGTGTACTCAGCTTTCGATATAATCATGGGATCAGCTTACATGGTTAAAAAACTATATTTTATCATCTCAAGAATCCATGTTCCATTTACATAAGAGTAATTATTTTCTATCTATTCATTTGATTGTACTACAGTTGTGGCGTACAAAGTTAGAATTACGACTTTTAGCATTGCACGCTCCAACATTAAATACTTGCATGCGTCATTTATTCAACTGCTTTAACATCTATGTCAACATCATCAGCGGAATCATCATCATCTTCTACCACCTCTCCTTCCACTTCGTCTTCAGTTTCTCCAACAACCCCAGTATCGGCAGCTAACTCTGCACCTTGGAGTAAGTCGACCAAGTCATCTAGTTCATCACCGTGAATAAGGTCCACTGGCTTCTGGTTATGCTTATTGGCAATTCTAGCATCAGCTCCCACTTCAATCAAATTCTGAGCTATAAATGTTCCGTGTTCAGGCTCCTCTTTAGCATATCTTACTGCTTCGTGCAACGGTGTATCTCCATCAATATCGTTTTGAGGATCAATTTCAATATCACCATCTAGATCCAAAATCTTATCTAGGACTTCCCAAGATCCATACTTACTAGCGAGGTGTAATGCTGTATTTCCTAAGGGATCTTTAGCTGTGTTAATCAGATCGGCAATTTTCTTAGGATCATTATCCAGATCATTGAACGCCTGCTCTAATAAGTCGACATTGTTTCTTCTGGAGGCGTCTAGCAATTGCTCTTTCAATGATGCACCTTCAACGCTCATGATTCTTTGTTTTTGGAGCTCCAATAATAGCAATAATTAGGGTATCTGAAGTGATTCTACTCTTTAACTGACCCTATTCTTTCTTTCTAGTATAACGTTACGATTTTTTTCGCCGCAAGGAAAATATTTGAAAACATCAAAATGATATAATACCAATTATTTCAAATCCAGAGTAATTAAAAAAGTAACAGGGTGTTGCTTCATCAAATATGGATATCTATCAATTAATAACACAGGCTCAATCATCCGATACTCAAACCAGGGAGGCTGCTGAGAACCAATTAAGTTCATCATGTGACCAAAACGCATCTCAAATTTTTACTTCTTTAATGAGCGTGGCTCTAGATCCTAAAAGTCCTCTGTCCACCCGACAATTCTCCTTACTAACCATTAGGAAGTTTATCACCATGTATTGGAGTCCAGGGTTCCAATCTTATAGAAATACTTCTACTATTCAAGAAAATACAAAAGAATATATTAGAAATTCTCTGTTGCAATTATGTTTGGATGATGCACAAGATACCAAGATAAAGAATAGTGCTTCTTATTGTATAGTGCAAATATCTGCGGTAGATTTTCCTGACCAATGGCCACAATTACTATCTACTATCTACATGGCTATCGAACAAAATCATTCACTAAATGCGCTGTCCTTATTGAATGAGATTTACGACGATGTTATTTCAGAGGAAATGTTCTTCGAAGGACAGATAGGTATGGAGACTTTACAAATTATCTTTCAGCTGTTAACTAATAATAACGCGAACTTGAAAGCTAAGATAGCTGGGACAAAATTATTTAACGCATGTCTATTGCAAATGTCCGTGGTGGATTCTTCTTCTAAACACAACAGGAAAGAATTTGTTAAAGAATGTATTTTTAAGGCTTTGGAAGTCCTAGGACAATTGCTTGAACTTTATCCAGTAAGTAACGATTCTTTAATCTTGAACTTGAGGACTAAGATATATGAGAATGTCGTCTTAATTAGCAATGAATTTTCAAGGAAATTGTTTACCCAAGCCTTTAAAGGACTTTATAAATTGCAATCCTTCAGAGACCTAGAAGCATGCTCCAACCAATTCAATGCTTTTTTAGAGAATTTAAGTCAAGCTGACAATGACATTTTAGAATCAATGAATGAATGTGTGATCCATGTGCTGGATTTCCTAACATCTATAAGTGATTCTGATTTTACTATGCAAGAAATAAACTTGATCGTCCAGTCATTAACCTTTCTCTGTTGTTTGGATTCAGACACACTAGAACAGTGGTCAGAAGACTTCAATGACTTTGTCTCAAAGGAGACTGGCTTACTTGCTAGTTTTACTATTCGTGATCAGGCAGCGGAGTTTATGTCTGGTTTAAGCAATCCAAATTATTCTAATTTCTTTAACTCCATTTATGCACAAGTAATTTACTCGCTAACCGGAGATGTCAATGATAACCTAAGGGAATCATTGCTATATTTATTACAAACCCTCCTTACAAATGAGGAGGATAATGATCATGATATCAATATAGAACCATCTGTGATATTAAAACAATTTTCTTCCGTGTTTGAGAATGGCTTACAAAAAACGTTTCTATTATCAAGAATTATCCTCTTGACTCCAAAGTTGTTGGAAAAGTTTATGGATCAATTGCAAGATGTAAAACAACTTACGGGAAATTATTTGAGAAGAACTTTGGACCTTGCATTAGAGACTCACAATGAAATTATTAAATCTTCAAGTATCATTGCCTTTACATATTACTCATACTTTGCTGAACTACCTTCCGTCCTTGGCCCAGAACTTTGTTCCATTGTTCAAGAAAACACTTTAAAGATAATTTCCGAACTCTCAAAGGAGGCTGAAGAAGACACGAACGGTTTACTAATGGAAACATTAAACCAAATTATTTCATGCAATGTTCATGAGAATTTAAGTCCTGAAATACTTCAAACCGAATTCAATTTAGTTTTATCTATCTCTTCGAAAGATCCTGCCAATGTTCAAGTTACAGTTGAAGCACAAGATTGTTTGGAACATTTACTAGAGGGTATGAATACCGAAACTTACCTGCATTATGTTGATATATGCCTACCTTCATTTATTCATACCATCGATGCAAGCGCCATTAATCAATATAGATACACGCCAGTGCTTTCGTTAATTCTAGAATTCTTAACAATCTTCATGAAAAAAAAGCCTGTTGACGGATTTTTGCCAACATCGATAAGTGATTTTTCATTTAAATCACTATGTAACTTGTTATCCCTTTCAACAGAAGATGAGACGTTGCAACTAGCAACTGATGCTTTCAGCTACATGGTATATAATACGGAACCATCAGCAATGGTACCAAAATTACAGGATATTATCAATGTATTGGATCGTTTATTGTCAATCAATGTTTCGGACACCGCAGCCATGAACGTGGGCACTTTAGTTGTTACTCTCTTCTCAAAATTCTCAAATGAAATCCAACCATTAATTCCAACTATTCTACGTGCAGCAGTAGGCAGATTGATTCAGGCACAAAATATCTCTACACAACAAAATTTGGTTTCTTTATTATGTTTTTTGACTTGTTCGGATCCGAAACAAGTTATCGATTTACTGTACAACTTTGATAGTGATCATTCCACATTTACCAAAGTTATGAACAAGTGGTTTGAATCCTTTGAAACAATACGAGGAGAGAAGAAAATTAAGGAAAACATAGTGGCTCTAAGCAAACTATATTTCACAGGTGACGAAAGATTGGGTAAACTAATTGTCAATGGTGATTTAATTCCGTATGATGGTGACTTAATCATTACCAGATCAATGGCGAAGAAAATGCCAGATAAATATACGCAAATTCCAGCTTTTACTAAGATTGTGAAGTTGTTTACCACTGAATTAGGATTTCAGAATAAACAACCGGATTCCAAAATATTATTAGAATCTGATATTAAGAATGTTGACACTAGTAACAACAAAACCTCAGAAGAGGCTGCTGGCGACGACGATGAATGGGAAGATGTTGATGATGTCTTAGACTATGAAAAATTACGTGAATTTGTGGATGACGAAGATCCAGCCGACTTTGGAGAAAATGATTCTGATGAGATTACTGGCCTCGATACCTTAAAGGAAACTATTCCTGAGCTTTTGGTAGAATTCTTTAAGGATGTTGCAGCGAGGGATTTAAATGGCTTTCACAACATATACAATACCTTGTCTGAAAATGAAAAGAGAATACTCACGGAAAATTTGGTATAAACCGAAAAAGTCCTTTAGAACAGGGCTCCATTAAACAGATATATCTCCATATAAGTTGTTGTAATTCATATAGACAATATATATTGCATGCATTACGTAATCGAAGAAGAGCGCGAATTGTTAAATAAACAAACAATAAAAATGACAGTTAAAATAGATTCCTCCTCGATGAATCTTCCATTTCAGATGCAACTAATGTACTAAATTATTATACAGTCTTTGCCTGCACAAATCATATAACATAATTATGGGTAATGAACACACCGAAGAAAAATAATGACAGTTATAGCGATAGCTCAGAACTTATCACTCCGTTCAAAGAACGAGCGCTAGAAGAGCAAAAAATAAAAGAGCAACTCGTATTGAGTGCAACACCTGGATTGAGGAGGAGACTCGAAATGGAATCTAATCTTGAACCCTTACAAAATGACCGTGATGAGGTAAAATCGTATTTACGAGACTTAAGTTCCGCATTAGTTTCACAAGGAAGAAATCTAACAAAGTTACTTAATGAGGAAGTAGTATCTGATTTTCAGTCAAATTCATTGAACGATAATGGTGCTGAAAATTCTTTTACTTCAATAGCTCCCATGGATAATCTAACTTTGGAAGAGGCAGAAGACTTGCAGTATATGGAACAGGATGATAAAGTTGGGTCATCGAAGGAATTGAATTTACAAGAAGAAAACGGAGTGGCTTCATATTCGAATGCTATAGAAAATAAACACACATCACCGAAAGAACAAATAATTGAGGATAAATCTACAGATTCAATAGTAGAAGAGCCAAGAATTTCTGAAATTACGCCCTCCAAGAGATATTCAACGGAGGAAAGTCCGATTAAAGGCATTGGATCTTTATCACAGACAATATTTTCCCAGCTGCGACAAATCCCATCCAGACCAAAAATTAGGAAAATTGAACCTGTCTCAATAAGAGATGTAGATACGCCAGTCGAAGATGCTGCTCGTACGAACGACCTACTGTCAGCTCCCCCCAATATCGAATCCCAGATACCGCCAACTTCCGCTAAAATTGCTTCTTATAATGATGTAACCAAAAATGCATTCAACGAGGTGGGGCCCGCTGATGGCCTAATCGACAATGAGCCACACTTTGAACAAGACAATAATATAATCGACTTCGGCAGCCCACCCATATATCACCAACGTACTGACCAGGACAATTTTACTACAGATAGTCATCCCTTAGAAGCAGCAATTGCTAGAGACTCTTTAGATCTAGAGCCATTACCTGAGTCGCCAAGCAAACATTCTTCAAAAATATTAACTAAAGCCACAAACCCGTCAAGCATAAAACGCTTTGACCCTCCTCCTCAATTATTTGCCAGAACTCTATCCAACAATATTCCCCTCTTTGAATACAAGAGAGTACAACCACAGGCATGGTCACCTACAAATGAAGGAAACTCGAATGGAAATGATGATACAAATATTTCATTTGAACAAAAAATTGCAACTAATAATTTCCCCATTGCTACGCTCCCGATTCAAACTCTCCAAGATATTATGCAACCATTCCTCAAAAAAAATAACATCAACTTTAAGCCATATACTTGGAACAGTCTACAAACGGTTACCCAAGAGGTCATTCGCCAATTGATTAGAGATTTGAAGGACGATCGGAATACCATTCCTGTTAGTTTGCATGCAACTATAAAGATCCTTAAGAAGTACAACATCATTCAATATAATGCCACAAAGGATGATGTATTTGAAATGTTAGCAAGATATCTATCATTGGATGATTTGAACGAAATGGAACATGTTCTATTTGGTTAACCTGCTCTCAACATACGCATAAATTTGAATATCAACACTGTAACACTAAATAATAATTAACATTCTTCAAATCACAATAAATAAATTTTGTTGACTTAAGATATATATACAATTTAGCTTCGGGAAACTCGTGCATTGATTATCAATCAAAATATTTTCCTTTTTAAGTGTATGTGATAAGTTTTCCACATATTGATATACTCCAAATGATATTCCTCCTGATAATCCAACCTTAAACAATCTTGGTAACCAACCTTTCCATAAACTAACCATCCCCTCTTCCACAAATACTCTATAAGCACAATTTAAACTATTTTTGTAAAAATAATGAGCTGTTTTACTTTGCATCCTTGTTTTAACAACATCAATTGGTTGAGTTAAAGCTACAACCGCACAAGAGGAAAATAAACCAATTCCAAATGCATATACCTCATTTAAAGGTTGTGTTGGAGAGATCAACTGTTTCAGTGTTGTGTATGCAGTAAAACGTACTGTCGAATTACTGACTTGCCTAAATACCGTAGGCATAGCACCTTGTGCAAACCCTCTCAAACCTCTAGTCAAGTATATCTCTTTAACGACGCTGAATATATTAGATGAAGGATATTTAGAGTAAACCTGGCGCCATTGTTCTTGAGGTGACAATTGCTTTGGTTTAGCCACATGAAAAGTTACTTTCTTCTTCAAGGTGCCAGCTATTTCCTTTTCAGTGGGCTTTGATTCTGATAACTGCAGTGAATTCTCAATCATGGTCACTTTGACATTCTCAAACGGTATTATACATAAACTTTCCACAGCACCTGTTAAAATACCGGCCAGCAGTAATCTCGGTCCCTTTAGTAAAGAATCCTTTGGTAAGTTTGGATCTCTCAAGATTTGACACGCCTTATCAAAAGTTGCAAACCTCACACTTGTCTTGACGATTGCACTTAAATTCAAGGCAGTGCAACCAGCAAAATATACTTTTATGGGGCGTAATGCTTCAAAAGGTTTAGCTCCAACGGTCCTACGATGTAGTTGGAATCCAGTTTTCAGAAACTCAAATGGATAAGTAAGTGTGGTTTCAAATACGGCAGCAGCGCTTCCAGCAAGTATTTGAATTGGAACATCAGTCTGTTTAAGCAGCAATATAAATTTTTAGAAAATTCGTTAGTAGTGTACAATTAAGGTAAGAAGTAGGAGGTGGATAGGGCATACCATATTATCTTTCTTCATTGGCGACTGTTTATTAAGGGTAGATCTTTATTCCTATTGACAAATTCAATGATCCTTAAGGTAGAAATACCGGCTCTAAGTAAAGGCGATAGAAGATGCGGCATCAAAAACTCGTCCGAAATTTTGGCACATTTTTTTGTCACTTTTTTGTCTGGTATACAACCTCCTGAAACTTTCTTCAATACTCTTTAGTGGCAAGATGTTCCTGTTAAAGCATTCTCGTCTCGTTTCCAGGACTCTTTCTGTTCAATTGATACAACCAAGCTATTTTCGTATACAAATGTCGACAGTTTCTACAACCAATCCAAAATTCCAAAAGATCTTCAAGAAAGTTGACGAACTGAAACCTGATTTCATTCAAGTGTTAGCTGAAGCTGTGGAAATCCCTGCAGTATCTGCTGACGAGTCTCTAAGACCAATGGTCATTAAGAAAGCCCATTTCTTGGTAGATAAATTGAAACAACTTGGTTTCGAAGACATTCAATTAAAGGAGTTGGGCGTGCAACCCCCTCCAGTTAACGACCCTAAATTACAATTGCCCCCAGTTGTATTATCTCGTTATGGTAATGATCCTTCTAAGAAAACTGTCTTAGTTTACGGTCATTATGATGTTCAACCTGCTTCCATTGAAGATGGATGGGATTCTGAACCATTCAAGTTGGTCGTTGATGAAGAAAAACAGTTATTGAAGGCAAGAGGATCTACTGATGATACTGGCCCATTAACCGGTTGGTTACATGTGGTCAGAGCACATCAAGAAGCTGGAATTGAATTGCCTGTCAACTTACTTACCTGTTTTGAAGGTATGGAAGAATCTGGATCACTTGGTTTGGAAAAATTAATTGGTCAAGAAGCTGACAAATATTTTAAAGACGTGGATGCCGTTTGTATTTCAGATAATTATTGGTTAGGAACAAAGAAACCAGTATTAACTTATGGGTTGAGAGGCTGTAATTATTATCAAGTTACCATTAATGGTCCAGGTGCAGATTTACATTCTGGTATTTTTGGAGGTGTGATTGCCGAACCAATGGTCGATTTGGTACAAGTGTTAAGCTCTTTAGTCGATTCTAAGGGTAAGATTTTGATAAAGGGAATTGATGAAATGGTTGCACCTGTAACTGAAAAGGAAATGAAATTATATGAAGACATTGATTTTTCATTGGAAGAACTCGAAGAAGCAAGTGGTTCAAAGACAGCTTTATATGAAAAAAAGGAAGATATTTTGATGCATAGATGGAGATTTCCATCTTTATCTGTACACGGTGTGGAAGGTGCCTTCTCCTCTCAAGGTGCTAAGACAGTCATTCCTGCTAAGGTAAGTGGTAAGTTTTCTATCAGAACTGTTCCAGATATGGATTCTGCCAAATTAACTAAATTGGTCATTGATCATTGTAACAGCGTTTTTGAAAAACTTGGATCTCCAAATACGATTCATGCCGAACTAATCCATGATGGTAATTACTGGGTTTCTGATCCATTCAATGCTCAATTTACCGCGGCTGCAAAGGCCACAAAGGAAGTCTATGGTGTCGATCCAGATTTCACAAGAGAAGGTGGATCTATTCCCATCACTTTGACCTTCGAAGAACAATTAAAGACAAGTGTCTTATTGCTACCAATGGGTAGAGGTGATGATGGTGCTCATTCCATTAACGAAAAATTAGATATCAGTAACTTCATCGGAGGTATTAAGACTATGGTTGCCTATTTGCACTATTATGCTGAATCACCTGAGAATTAAGAAAAGTGTTGAGATTTTTTAATTACAAAGCATTTTTCGTTACAGTAACAAATAATTAATTAATGTTATAAATACTATTATAATTGTCTTAAATGATAGAAAATAAAAACCTTTTGGATATACATAATGATCTCAACTATTTACCTCAGCAATTTCTTGGACAGCTTCAACCTGTTCCCCGAGGGATACTTGATAATCCATGTAAATTGCCCATGTCCCTGTCATGAATAACGCAACCATAAAAATGGAAAAGATCATATATTTTCTCATCCTTGGTGTCACTTTCCCCTTTAAAAATACAAGTTTTTTCTTTGAATCATCACAAAAGGTAATTGTTGAATTATAACAATGATAAAAAGTTAAAGGTTCCTTCTTAGTAATTTGCACTGGATAATTTGAGAATTCATAAGCGGGACCACGACCAATTCGAGTATTTTTTTCGTCACAGTTAATCGATATATTGGGAAGTGCATCATAATATTTTCCAGTCAATAACCAACCGTCTTCTTTATGATATTCAACACATTTTCCAGTGTAGTTTCTTGCCTTTTCTGGCCTTTCTAACGTAATTTTCTCCTCCATTTTATCTGGAAATGCTCACAACCGTGTATACAAAATTACCACTGTGATAATTCCAATTTCGATAACAAAAAAGTAATATGAGGAAATAGGATCAATTATATTTTGTCTTCTAAAAGTTTATTACTTCTGTTTCAAGAAAATCCGTGAGCGACGCATATGAGGTTAATTACCTTTTTTGCTGCGATGATCGGCGACGCATTTCCGATGATGTAAATATTAACATGATGTCTTACGCAATTCAGAATTAGAGAACATTGCATATTCATAATTAGTATTGGTAATACTCCAAATAAAGAAAATGGTTTGGTTATTTAATAGAACAAAAGTAATTGTAGTATAATTATATACTTTTACATACGGACTTTACAGCAGTTGCTAACCCACCAACTACAATAACATCTTTCTCGGAGTTTTGCAAAAATCAATAGGTTTGTTGCTCACATATCAATTAATGGCCGGTGCACACTTCCCAATAATAATTTTGGTTGATATTTGAAGATATTCTATATGATACATAGGAGAAGCGTCTTCAAAAATTAGTTTCCTTTATTGACAGCAACTATTGTTTGCGAAGCTTTACCAAGAAATATCCAGTATACTTTGAGTCTCCAAATATTATGGTTCATTTGTATCTAAATATATGGGGGACTATTTATAAGCTTGATTTCTATAAACAGCTAATGCAATTGGGAAGTAGATGATAAGAATTATTCTGTTGATAATGTCCAGTAGTGGAGTCGAGTGGAAATTGGGATTTTGAACATTTAACAATAACAGATAATATTCACTCAAATACAATAAGGGAGAGCCGAGAAGATTATTCACCTTGAATACCAGAGTGTTTTTCTTCCTTCCAGATCTCTTGAATAATTTACACCAATGATGATAAGCTTGATTCAGGGACAATCCAATAATAAAGACAGAGTAGCTGATGTTTTTAAGCACTAATGCATGTTCATAATCATCATAAAAATGCAAAACCAGCACAAAGTAGATGAAATTCAAATCTTTCAATAAAGTTTTAGAAAATATAACTGATTTCAATGGATAAAATTTAAATAACCATATAATCTCCCCCACCGATGCATAAATCATTAAATAACATAGAAACTCGTGAACTCCACCTGGTAAGAACCGAGCACCAGCAAGCGGAAAGATAATTAACCATCTAGCTAGCAATGCTGCAAAGAGGAAACTGGTAGATAACTGATAATATTGGTATAGTTTGTAAATGAATGGAGTTTTGGGTTCGATGGGCCTTCTTGAGGCTGGGTCTCCCGTAACAGCAGCTGTATTGCTATCTGATGATGTTGCCATTGATAAAGCAGTATTGGCGTTATAGTTACTTTTCAGTTGTTTGTCTGTTGGCCAGCCTCCTGTGTTAATTTTAAAATCCACCTTGTGTCCTTATATAAAAATTCATTGTTCGCTGCTGTTTCATCACCAAAAGAATTACAACAACGACAAGTGCAAAGCGCAACCACTATTGGATAAGAGGAACTGTGTAAGATGGTTTCCAACTTTTTTAGAATGTCACAGCTGTGGTCATTGGTACTACTCCTAAGCTTACTGATTCCTGCCGCATATTGTTTCACCACTTCAGAGATCGAAATATTTCAGTTACAGAAGGAATTAGAGAACAAATATGGGAAAGAAATGGATTTCTACAAGTTCTTAAAGTTGCCTAAATCTATGGATTCAACATCTCGTGAAATTATCAAAAATTTAAGGAAGTTATCAAGGAAGTATCATCCAGATAAGAATAAGAAATTCAAAAAGTTATATGAACGTTTAAATTTAGCAACCCAGTTTTTGGCCAATGATGATATGAGAAAAAGTTATGATTACTATCTAAAGAATGGATTCCCCGACTACGATTTCTCCAAAGGTGGATTTTTTTTTACCAGAGTGCAACCTAAAACGTGGTTTATCCTATCCTTTGTGTTTTTGTTCACTGGGGTCATCCACTATTTGATTCTTAAAGTTCAAGCTAGTTCCAACAGGAGAAGAATTGAAGGATTTGTGAAGCAATGTAAGGACCAAGATGATACACAAGGGTTAGGCGAAAAACGATTGTCGTTTAAACAACATGAAGAAGATGAAGCTAAGGAATTGATAGTAAAGTTTGGTCAAGTCTACATTATTGAATCTGACGGTATGTATACGTTAGTTTCACCTGACTCCATCACGGAACCAACTTTATACGATTCTATTTTGTTTAAACTTCCTCTTTGGTTCTGGAAACAAACTCTCGGGAGGTTTATTACATTACCCACTAGAAAATCTGTCGAGAAACCAAGACCAGGCGAACAAGTCTTGGGTACTGCCTCTAAACCAGAAAAGGCTTCAAAAAATGATGGAAAGAGAACGACTTCTACCACAATAAAGCCTGGACAACAAAAGAAAGTTTTAGAAAACGGAAAAGTTATTTACTCAAGAAAGAAAGACTAAGTTTTCTTGTCTTTACCAGTAGATCTATTTCGTTCGTTCCTAATTGGTTTCGTCTAGGTTTTTCCCTTAAATGACATTACAGTCTTGTAGGACGAACATTTGGAGTTTTGTAAAGTAAATACATAAAGTCTCTCAAGACCAGTAGATAGAATAGCGTCTATTCCAGGTGAATCAGTATTATGTCATTGAATAACTTTAAAATATAGAAGTCTGCTATTGTTTAAAAACATCGGTATTATGTACGTGTATATATAAGACTTATCACCAGAATCGGTGCGATAAGTGATAAGTGATAATAATGGAGAAGGCATGGAGCCATAACTTCAAAATGGATGTCATTAACTCAATTTATTTACAAATTAACTTCCGTATTCCTCATTAGCACCTTTGGGTTCATCATAATCGTAAGCATAGTGATTGTCATCATCTTCATCAACATTATTCTCTTCCTCCTCTTGTGGAGGTGGACCAAGAATTATAACCCCATTTTTGGCATTTCGATCATCTACTTGTTTTTGACCTTGCGATGCCAACATTTCACGAAGTTTGTTATGGAGATCTGATTCTGTCGATAGCATTAATTGTTCCTCCAGTGCTTCAACATTTATGAGTTCCCCTCCATCTTTCATTTCTTGAAAGTTAGTATTGAACTCTTGATCATCACTTGAAGGGATCCCCATATTTTCTTCAGGCGTACCATCTGTTGCTAACTGTGGTACGATGTTCCCGTTCCCATCATCAACATATGTACCACCCCCAAGAATCTTAGAATACATGATTCTAGTCTCGTTTAATACATCATTAGAATAATATCTCCAATCTTTGTCAACCGTAGCTTCTTGTATATCCGGTGATATCAGTTCAACCTTATAAAGCCTTGAAAATTTAATAATTTCTTCAGCTACAAGAACTAGATGGCCCATATACCCCAAATTTGTTTTTCTCGTTTCGTAAAATTTGAATGAATCATGATATCCTTTCAAAATGAAATCCGTCGTAATTGCAAAATTCACATCTTCAATATTCTCTATGCCCGCAATGACGTCTGGCGGCATGTATTGCAAAGATCCCTTTAGGTTGAACAAAGAGTATACCAGAAACGAATTATATGAAAAGTCCATTCTTCCATTGAAAATTTGTTGAATGATATCAAATATAACATTATGCCAGAAATTATTCCAAGGGTGCGCTAAAAACAACTTCATTATCTGGGGCATTACCTGAGTATCATAAAGGCTTATTTTAAACAAATCACCCATAGTTGGATATTCTCGTAATTTCATATTTTGACTTTCATTGATATAAGGTATCTCGAATGATTCATCAATTTCTTCAATACTACTATCACTTTCTTCATTCACTTCCTCCTGCTCTTCCGATGCATTGATGCTGGTATTAATATTAGGGTCATTATTGGTTTTAGGTTTTTTGACTGCCTTTGTATCATCATTTTCGTTAAAATCATTAGAATTGTCATTATTACTTTTAAGATCATTCGAATCACTGCCTGTAAGAGTTGTAATAGAGTTCTTATCACGTATTGACAGATTGCTTAATGTATGGTGTACATCATAACTATTTGCACGTTTTCTATATTTATCACGTTTGAGAGCAATTTTCTCAGCCTTCCTTGAGTTCATTAGTCCCATGTTGGAACAGTGCAGTAGTTCTGCTATTAATTCTACAATCTTGAATCTTTCAAACCCTAATGGTTTAAATTTTTCATGCAATTGATTCTCTCTGAGAGGGATGGAATCATCAGTCTCAATATCGACTATAATTTTTAGAAAATTTGGTAAATTGATGGAAAATTTCTTTAATAAATAACCCAAGTAAATTGGGTCACGATCAATTGGTGGATTGTCAATTATTGTAGTTTCTAAGAGATTCACTTGATCATAATCTGAGTTATTTTTCCTAATTAATTCTATTACAATGGATACTGCTGTGTCTAGGGCGTAACCTCGTTTATTCAATATGATGTCGATCAGGATATCAATTGCTTCGTTTGAGGCAAGTTCTCTAGTTAATGAATTTGGTCCTATTGCAATATCGTCGATTGGTGCATTTGCAGATATACCGATCAATGCTTTTAAGAAATCACCAGAACATGATTGAACATCCGATGAATATTTCGTATTATCAAGGAATTGAAGTGACTTATATATAAGCTTCTGGTCACAAACTAATTGTATAACACCAGTCGGGGATTCTATTCTATCTGTGGCAATTATTTTCAGAAAAAAATCCATGATCATAGAAACATCGATGTGGTCCAAAATTTCATCCACTAAATTCGGATTAGTACAAATAAATGCAATATAATTCTCTGTTCTGGAAAATAATAAATTTTGATTTATCTTTAAAAAGATGGAAACCAAAGAAGAACTTTCAGAGTCAAGACCATCGTGTCTAATAATAGACCATAGTTTGGATAGATATGATTCATTTTTGATAAGAGCATCCGTTAACATCCAAAGATCTAATGCCAATGCTTCAGATATTATCGTTGCTTTACTCAAACTCGTTGGTACTTCATTTGCAAGTTCCTCGTTTGCTGCTTCTGCTTGTTCTTCCTCTGTTTGTTTTTCTTCATCAGTTGCATATATCTTGACTTCTTCTTTTTTTTCAGTTTTTGCAATCTCCATTGGTATTTCATCAACATAGGCAAGTAAGGAATCGATCAGATAATCTAAATTTTGAACTTTTTCCTTTGTGATTGGATCAAAAAAGAATCCATAGCATATGAAATCCAATAATGTAGAATTTTGTCTTGTTAATTCATTTAAGAATTCCGAATCTATTATCAGTCTATCAACAAAGCTGTTGTCTAAGTTCTTGATGGACACATTTAAAGGTGTCGTAGTTTCACTTATATCTTCTGAATTCAAATCAGTTGCGGAAGAATTTTCGGATGATAATGGTGAACCACTTGTACTGCTGGAGCCTGACGCTCCACCAGATCTTGTGGGATACAATGTATTTTTATTGAAATAGATATTCTTGGTAAGTACTAGTGAACTGCACGTCTCATCACCACTTAAATTCACAGATGATATACTCGCACTAACATTTTGAGAATCTGTGTCTATCTTACTGAAGAATTTCAATGCCTCTTTTCTTACGAGGGGGTTTTCCTTCTCGAGGGTATGCAGTATTTGAAAATATTCATCCAATATCTTATTGATATCTGAATGATTCAAATTTTGTCCGAATGGCCAGAATGACATCTTGGTTTTGTTACTCTATGTTTTCTATTAGTTCCTAGTTATCTATTAAATTCCTTGTTGAAATGCTAGTATTTTCAGTTCAGTACCCAGGTAATTATTCAACAAGTAAATAAAATTTGCTCAATTGTATCTTCGAACGGCCGGCCTCGTGGTGTTTCAATATGTTCAATTGAATAGTGCTTGCAGTTTTCACCTGCAATGTCTTGTTTATCTTGAGCAGCTTTCCTTAGCAAAATGATAGCGATTCTTTCCAAATGCAAAAACAAGTTATCTAAAACTGAGGTGGGTATCGAATGATACAATTATTCAGAACACTTCTAATGGGGGTCTTCAAAGATTGAACGGAGTGCCTTCGATTGATAAGCTGATTGTTTAACTTACAAATTCCGAGAAGAGAAGACAAGCAGGGATATTTTACTGCAAGGCGTTACCCGGAGAACATGTGAGGGTAACCATTGACTGTCTCATATATATAACGAATTTTGTCTGACTATATTATATTATTACATATATAATTGTACAAGAATTATATACTGATGATCACAGCAGCAATTCTTGTACAAAAGATGGCATGGCTTAGCACCGGTCATAAAGTGGCGCTGGTTAAGAGTCGAAATGCATATTCTCATTCTAAAGTACAATTTATGGATGCCCTTGAATTGAACTACAATTTGGGTTTTTGATTTGTACCTGATTATTACAAATATTATCGCATGTGATCAACCACAACATTAAATTAAGCTCTTCAAGCAGATTTCTTACTGCTCGGAATGCTAGTAATAACATAACATCAATCCAAATTCTACATGACATCTAAATACTCTAAATTAACAGTGTTCGGCTGAATCACTTTGGTGCGTTGTAGGTCGCATATCAACAAGTTACGGATGTAATCCTGAAGATTAAGAATATGGCTGATTCCAGGACCGTCACATTGTGAAATCTAGGAAGGTGATAGGGACATCACTTTCAGAAGAAAACGTTCTACCATGATTTTCAGCCTTTAATATGTTTGCTGTCTTTGAAGAGATATGGCTATAATTACTATTCTTCAGATATACAAAAGGTTAATGTATTCCAGCCAAAAGACCAACAATACCAGTTGACTCAATTCTAGCTGAACTTGCTCGTAGGTAAATTTAAGAGTTATTGATATTCATAAAGCGTATAAGCAATTGACACAGGGTTAGGTTTTAAATATAAAACATGAAAGTAAAAAGAATATTGAAATATACAGCTAATTTGATTTTTAAAGTTATTTCGTTATTTTGCATATTACATGTTGGTCGTTTCTTACGTCGGATTGGGTAACTGGCATCTCGGTTGAGTAAAATGTAAATAGAAGCCATCGTCAGACTTGAACAATGGAGTTCTTCGAAGAGCATCAATTAACACATAACTTCGACGAGTAGATAACAACTTAGCTTCCACACAGTAGGATCATTTGCATGCTACATTGCTAAAAATGCAAATATCAAGAAAGATCCTCGGTGCTATCATCGGATTAGTAATCGTTGTCTCACATTACTACATTTCTGCAAATAATGACTCTACCAATGCTGTTTCTGGTTCTTTGCTGGTACCATATATGAAAATGTATAAGGGAATAGTGGTATCTTCTCTTCATAATCTTAAAATTGATTATGTGACCACTATTGAGCCTTATTTGGCCGAGTTGGTTTCATGGACCGGGCAATTTTGTTCGAATGTAAAAATTCATCCAGTATCACATAGTGTGTGGTTGAGAATTTTATCAGCATATGAGTATTTTATTAATGAGATACTGTCACCCTTTTATGAAAATACATTATTGTTTATTAGACGTAATAAACTTTGCTGTAAGATTCACGCTAAATTAGGACCCAGATTACAACATTTACGAATTATATTATTTTACATTAGGCGTTATATGGAGAGGCTGAAATTAGAAAGCTATGATGAATTTGAAGACTTGAAATCAAAATACGGGTTTTTTTCCTTTGATTTCGCATCTGGAATGCTGAATGGCACTTTATCTGAATCACTTCATCAAGATACATTGAGTAGCGCAAGAGAGACAGATAATGAGACGGAGATAGAAACGGACACGGAACCAGAGAGTGATGACATCATCAATGAAGAGGTCATAAATCAAAAGCTAGAAGATTCCATCGAATTGAACAATCTTCCGATCAACGCCGACATAAATGGCTACCATTTAGAAAATCAAGCCGATGGTATATTAGACAGAAAAGTTGCCTTGAACAATGAATTTAACGCTTGGATAAATGCAGTAGAAGGCAAATCCTCGAATGCACTATTGGCATTTCAAGATGAAATAGAAAGAAGTATTGAAAGGGAAGGAGAGTACTTTACCAATGAAATGGAAATCCGACTCAACAATTTAAAGAATGAGATAGAATCACAAATTGATAAAATTGAAAAATATATTCAAGACATTGATTGCATTTCGAAATATGACCCAAGCTCTAATGAATTAGTTTATTTTGACAGCAATGGTACAAGAAAGATCCTAGAATATGTCTCAAGGCCCTTAATGGATTCCATTTTCCTGAAAGCCCATTTCCAAATTGACGAGTTTCGCAACGAAATGGAAGATACTGTAATTAACCCATTCATTTATAGCATGCAATATAAATTGGAGACTATTCATCAAGAGAATGTGGAAGTTTATGAAGAATGGGGGGACATTATGATTAGCGAATGGTCCAGAAGAATGGCCCAATTTGACGTCGTCTCAGGTCAATTATTAGATGATGACCCGCTATTCGAACAATCTGCTAAAAAATGGCAAAGATTTTTGGATTTAAAACATGAAGTGGTTGAAATGCGCGACACTCTGTATTATTCTGAACCGGATAGTACAGCACTAGAAGGTATTATTTCCAATGCTAGAATAAAACTGGAAGAAATAATTGATGAAGCAAACAACCAGTTTGAGGCCTTGGGTAAGAAAGCTGATGTGGCCTTCTCAGAAAGAGAATCCAGAGAACGAGAGAGTTCGATTACTTCATTACCGCTCAAGAAAGCAAACAAGAGTGTTGGAACTAAGTTGAACTTTGAAAAATCACAAAGTCTGGACGTAGAATCATTGATAGATTCCATCCCCGTTCATGAAGAGACGGAGACAGTGGTCACTGCAACTGGCGCAGCAACCACTGTCGGAATGCTCCTATTATAGACACAAGTATCAAAAACATTTCAATTTTCGATATACCATAGCAATAAATAGCATACATATTCTAATATAAAGCGTATTACATCTTTTCTGCTCGGCGATAACGTTTAAGCTGCGGCGCTAAACGAAAACTGTGAAAAGTGTTACCCGCCGTGGAAGTGAAAAAGTTTTTTTTTTCTCTAAAAAAAGGAAAAGCACGGCATATGAATTCCTCGAGACATATCTGAAAAAAAAAAATATTTTTAAGATGCTTCGAATTGTATATATATTCTCTTCGTTTATTACACTCACACCCCTTGCCTTTTTTTTAATTGCGTTTTGCATTTTCATTATTTAGAACCTCAAGCTCACCATATAATTACAACAATGTCTGCTCCAGCTCAAAACTATAAAGTCGCTGATATCTCCCTAGCCGCCTTCGGTAGAAAGGAAATCGAATTAGCTGAACATGAAATGCCAGGTTTGATGGCTATCAGAAAGGCTTACGCCGGTGTCCAACCATTGAAGGGTGCCCGTATTGCAGGTTGTTTACATATGACCATTCAAACTGCCGTTTTGATTGAAACTTTAGTTGCTTTGGGTGCCGAAGTTACCTGGTCTTCTTGTAACATCTACTCCACTCAAGATCATGCCGCTTCAGCTATTGCTGCCTCTGGTGTTCCAGTCTTTGCCTGGAAGGGTGAAACTGAAGAAGAATACTTGTGGTGTATTGAACAACAATTATTCGCCTTCAAGGATGGTAAGAAGTTGAACTTGATCTTGGATGATGGTGGTGATTTGACCTCTTTGGTCCATGACAAACATCCAGAAATGTTGGACGACTGTTTCGGTTTATCTGAAGAAACCACTACCGGTGTCCATTACTTATACAAGATGGTTAAGGAAAACAGATTGAAGGTTCCAGCTATTAACGTTAACGATTCTGTTACCAAGTCCAAGTTCGATAACTTGTACGGTTGTAGAGAATCTTTAATCGATGGTATTAAGAGAGCCACCGATGTCATGTTGGCTGGTAAGGTTGCTGTCGTTGCTGGTTACGGTGATGTTGGTAAGGGTTGTGCTGCTGCCTTGAGAGGTATGGGTGCCCGTGTTATTGTCACTGAAGTTGACCCAATTAACGCTTTACAAGCTGCTATGGAAGGTTACCAAGTTGACACCATGGAATCTGCTTCCAACATTGGTCAAATCTTTGTTACCACTACTGGTTGTAGAGATATTATCACTGGTGCTCATTTCGCTAACATGCCAGAAGATGCCATTGTCTGTAACATTGGTCATTTCGACATTGAAATCGATGTCGCATGGTTGAAGGCTAACGCCAAGGAATGTATTAACATTAAGCCACAAGTTGACCGTTACTTATTGCCAACTGGTAGACATGTTATCTTGTTGGCTAACGGTAGATTAGTTAACTTGGGTTGTGCTACAGGTCACTCTTCTTTCGTTATGTCCTGTTCCTTCTCTAACCAAGTCTTGGCTCAAATTGCCTTATTTAAGGCTGACGACAAGGCTTTCAGAGAAAAGCACATTGAATTCCAAAAGACTGGTCCATTCACCGTTGGTGTTCATGTCTTACCAAAGATTTTGGATGAAGCTGTCGCTAAGTTCCATTTGGACAAATTAGGTGTCCAATTGACTAAATTGTCTGACACTCAATCTGAATACTTGGGTGTTCCACAAGAAGGTCCATATAAGGCTGACCACTACAGATATTGATTACCTTTTTCAATTATCCGCTAGTTTTTTTCATCGCCATTTATTGTATTGGAAGTCTCAACGGTTCCAATTACAAAATAAGACTACCTTTTCCTAACTAATACATTCAAATTAAACACATCTATCATTCATTGTATTTTACATTTGCATTTGTCTATTCTCAAATAGTATAGATGTTACTAACCATTTAACGTTCGCTATATATAAGAACAAAACTTTGTATATAGGTTTTAAAAAAATAATATCTTCAACAGTAAATTAAATCAGATTTGAACTATTTCAATATATAAGATTACTAACAACTTAAATAATCAACAGAAAAAGTTTGTAGAAATATGCAATGATACAATTTAAGTTATATACTTATGTACGCATGATATTTAAATATCTCTTACGTAATGAGTTGGGCATGCGTAGCCCTCTGTGTTCTTGAAAAGGTAAAGTTGATGGTATTCTTCAGCATCGTAGAAGTTGTGGATTGGTTCCACTGTGGTTACAATTTTATTTCCCCATTTAGATTGCCATTCTTGTTTGATCTTTTCTAATTCACTTAAATCTTCCTTTGAGTGGGCATATAAACCACTACGGTATTGAGTACCTTGATCAGGACCTTGTGCATTTGTTGTTGTTGGATCGTGGATTCTGAAAAAAAAATCAGCCAATTCCTTTAATGTTATAATCTTAGGGTTGTATGATATTTGTAATACTTCCGCAAAGTCTGTGTCTCCCTTCTTGACCCTTTGATATGATATAGAAGTATCGTGATCTTTCTTTGACTCTTCCCCATTGGCGTAGCCGACCTTAGCATCAATAATTTTATCACCTAAATGCTTTCTGTAGATATGTTCGGTACCCCAGAAACAGCCACATGCAACTGTCACCAGCTTGTCAGTTGCTGGATTGAACTTTATGGTTTTAGAAATGGTAGATGACATCGTTAGTAAAAAATTGTGCTTTCGACTTTAATGGTAAGTTTGGAATACCAAACAGCAGAAAGAACAAAGTATTCATAGATTAACCACTCAAATATGTCTGTTTCTTATATATCCATGACAAAACGGAATTTCATCGCCTCATCGTTATTCCAAAAAAATATGCCACAGTTTTTCAAACACCCATCGAGCGAAAATGAAAACTGTGAGCGATTCTAAGTCAGCAATGAACTGTGTCATACAAGATTCAATATTCAAAGCTCAAGACTACTGTCACTGGTGTCAAAATCATCTTGCATAGTCTTTTGAGCATCAGACACTAATTGATCCAGAACAGAAGGTGTACGTTCAAATGTTACTGTATTCTTCAAAACAGGGCGATTCGTAAACTGATCGGTACTGTAGTCTTCTCTGAACGAAAGTTGTAATGTCTTCTTCTCAGGTAGATCGTCTCTATGTGTTCTCTTCAAAGGAGATTCTTCAATATCGGTATTCCTGTCTATAACATCGTCTTTATCGACTTCCAGCAAACGTTTAGTAGGTGAATTGTGAATTACGGGATTCGCACTATTATTCTCTTCTAATACGATGAGTGAATCATCATGAAAACTTTCATCAAGGTTAATGATTTCAGGGTGTCCATTATCACTATCATCATTATCTTCAACAAATAATTTTCTTTTTACGGGTTCTAAAACCGGATTTTTTAATTCGCTCAAACTGCTTACGTCTTTTATTGGAGATGCATGCTTTTGAAGGAATACGTCAAGGTTATTTTTTTGGACATATTTATTTTTCTTTCTTGGCGATCTGGACTTTGATTTTAGTTTCGATTCCTTCGCCAATTCTTCGTTTAATCGGTCTTGTTCTTCTTTTTCATAGTTCTTAACCAGTACATGTGTTCGGGGGATCATCTCTTTCGGTAGCCACATAGAAAATGGGAAATTTCTAATATCTGTTTGTCTTTTACTGGGACTTCTTGTTTGTTTCGTAGGAGACTGAATAGGTTCAATTGGCGGTGATATGTTTGAAAGGAATGCTTTATAACGGATTTTCCAATAAGGCCTCTTGAATCTTGCCTCATTGTTGATGAGAAGCTCCTTCTCCTCAGTGATTTTTAAAATACTATCAAATGAACTTTTTGAATAAAGAATGAAATGTAAGAGAAATGATTGATGCATGGTTTCATGGAACCACTTATCAAAATGTGTAACACCTGGAAGGTTAAATGTTTTCAAATAATCTCCGAGTTCATTGAATTTTATCAGATCATAACCCAAATTGCCACTCACATTCGAGTGATTTGAATTGAAAATAGAATGATTAAGGGTCCCGGCTGTAAAAGGATGAAAATAATGCAATACAACTAGATCAGTAGGCCAGTCTTCGAACCCATTAGTGCTTAACATTGAAGAATAATTTCGACCGAATAACGATTTAGAATGGTCTTGACAATAATGGAAGACATCTTGTTGAAATTCTGCATATTTCAAAGTTCTTTCACTTACATCTGTTTCCAAACTTGCAAAGATATCTCTGAACCTGAGAGCAAAATTTGGGTTCGATAACTGAGCTAATTTCATAGCCTTTGCCTTACCCAATCCTTTTACACCTTGATTATAATCTGCGCCTGACAGTATACTAAAGAATAAAAGAGGCCAACGACCTAATCTCCCCTCGGTCTCTAATGAAATTCTATTGAGATCTACCTCTGTAACAAAATATTCTCTGGATAAACCACCTGTAGTCTCTTGTTGTGGAATTCTTGTTGGACTTCTGCTGGGACTTTTGCTGGGACTTCTGCTGGGACTCCTGCTTTTCGATGGACTTGCCTTGGTAGATGTCATACCTACATCATCTAACGATTTAGAATAATTTTTCAATAGCTTGGTGCCTCCAAATATTAGTGTATCAGAATCGTTAGTCCATATAAAATCAACATACCCATTTATCTGTAGCCAGGCACATTGGGCTTCTCCCTCCCCACAACTCTCTAAAAATGAAATGTTCATAGCTCTAAGTATTGTCGTAATACAACTCATAAATTCAGGTTGGTGATTTGTAGATGTCAAACATCCGGTAGCATTGTCCTTATGATATTGTATGTGCAGCTCCCATTGTTTCATATATTCTATCATATCTATTTGATTAAAATCCAAGGTAGCATCAGACTCATTCATGAAATTGTTCTTGAAACTTGGTTTCATGGGTCCATCAAAGACAAGCAAAAAGGTGACATCTAGGCTTAATAAGTCCTTCAATCTGGAGATGAAGTTCAAGATTGCCTTCGGTAATGTTCCCTGAGAGTTGTATTTGATAGAATTGCCATGTGATTTGATGAACCCACATTCAAAAAGCCAATTATAGGCATCGATGGCTATCCGTGGTGATCTCCCATGTTTCCCTCTGAAATCAGACACAAAGTGACGGAAGGGTAGCCGATTGTCTTCGGTATATGGTCTTAGGTATTCCCATATTTGTGGAACACCCATAATGTGTTAGTTAGCTACTTGATCGGAGTGCAATATTTATCGTAATTTTTTATTTTTTAAATCATTCATTATATGACTCTGAAAATATCATATAGTAACATTACTCAAAGGAGACGACACTACAATTAAAGTTACGTATGAAGAGGGAGATGGGTAATAATCGAAAAGAATAATAACTATAAAACTCTATAAGTGTCCCCAAACGTTACATATTATATACATCCTTACATACCGAACTTCAACCAATCCAGTTCGTCAGCTATATTCGTATTAGCATTCCCATTACGACCAGTTTCAGTTTCCTTAACAGAATCTAGTTGACGTGGTTGACCATCTGGAGCAGGAGTTGTTATCGTAGAAGATGAATTCATCAAAATATCTCCAGTGGTCATTCTACCATTAATGATATTACCGTTATTCCTAGCTATAAAATTCATATTTTCCTCATTTCTCTGTTGGAATCTTCTCTGTTGCTGTAACGAATCAGTATATGTTCGATTGGAAAATATATTATCATTTATATTCAATGGGTCACCGTTGAACGAAGATCTACTTGAAATTGAATCTCTTGGAGTTTGTAACATTGATTCTGATGAGTCGTTCGATTTGTTTGTGTTGGGTCTTGATATTATATCTTCTGGACTGTGGATAACTCCATTTTCACTAGACTGTGATGATGAATTCTTTTGTAATTGTTGGGATAGTAATGAAGTATGTGATTTTCTAGATTCTGGTCTAGAGGGTGGTTCTACCGTGGACTCCAAAATTGTAGTATTATTACTATTATTGAATAATTCGAAATTGTGTTGCTTTGGTATTGAACTTGGATTTGAATTTGAATTCCAGCTATTTGGCATTGTAATGGTAGAACCTGTACTTTCTTGACCTTGCTTTAAGGATTTCACTTGTTGTTGCTTCTGCTGTTGTAACTGCTGTAATGATGCAGCCATAAATGAGGAAGAATATGAAGGATTTCTTGATAATTTTCTTCTTGGGATGGAAACACCTGGTCTACCAGTGGAAGTTGAGAAAAACCCTTGCTGTAAGGGACTATTTGATATTATGTTGGAAGAGTTGATATACCTCGGTGAAGATACCGCACTATTAGTAGCACTAATAGGTGGTGGTTGATTGGAAGAGGAATTGAATTGAGGAGACGGTATTGAACTTGGTGACGGTTTCGGTAATATGGGGACCATGGATCTTCCCGATGTTCTACTTGATGATGAATTGTTGGAAGAAGTACTACTTCGTCTTGATTTCTTGGATTGGACATTGTTTAAATTATTGCCACTATGCATATTTAATGTCAAATTCGATAAAGATGTTGCTGATTGTGGCTTCAAAGAGTTTGATAAATTTAATCCCAATCTTGGAGTTGGATTCAATTCTGCTACGACATTTGTATTAACCGTGGTCATTGTTGTAGATTCAGATGTTTTCTTGTTTGATTGTAGGAGCTTGTTAGTGGCATTAGAATGTTGTGAATGGTTATTAGGGTATATTTGTAATGGAATATTAATATGTCCACGAGTATGTGTATTTGAGTTATTATTAGTCGGAAGATTATAAGTATTAATTGGTAGAATATTGTTTATTGGTTTGGAATTATTTTCATTTTCATTTAACATCTTTTTCTTTGTTCTCTTTCTTGTATTTCTCTTCTTGATGACATCTGACTTTAAAGACAATGGTCTCATTGTACCATGTAATTTTTGGAACAAACCACATGCATTACAAAGAGTATTACCTTGTGGATCTCTTCTCCAAAGTGGTGTCTTGAAAGTTTTACAATTAAAACATTGTATTATTGGTTTCTTATTTAAAGAATTATTTTGATTGCTGATAATGGAAGTAGAAGATGGAATGTCTTTCTTGTAAGTAGATAACGAGGAAGATGAAATTTGTCTTGACATGGAATTTTTCCTTATGGCGTTATTTGTCGTTAACGGGAGAGCATTATCCTCATTTTGAAATTGCTGTTTATTAAACTGTGCATTGGAAGTGAATGATGGTCTCTTTGTTATTGATGCAGATCTTGGTTTAAAAACAGGCGGCGTGTTATTATTATTATTATGAGACGTTATATTCATATTTGGGGAAGCTGTATTATAATTATTGTTAAACTGTTGATGGTTATGAGAGTTATTGTTGAATTGATGAAAGTTGTTAACCAGTGAATTAGAAAACAAAGTATTCTTCAATGGAGTGGTTCCATGTAATGGTACACTTCCAATTTCTGAATTATAACTATTTGGTGCACTAATAGTGGCCGAGTCACTAGAGTTCGATGGTGTCATATTTAAAGTATCAACGTTAAAATCCCATAATTGAGCAATTTCCCCATTTTGTTGGTTCATTATATCTATAGGTTGTATCGTTGCACCTGTATTATTGTTATTTTCTTCTGATATTTGATCAAACACGGATGAGAAGTCGTTCATGCCCATTTTCATCGGTACAAATTCATGTCCAAATTCATTACTATTATTATTATTATTGTTGTTGTTTGTCTGTGTAGGGGGGAAAAAAGAGTTAAAACTGATATCATCCGGAAGCACTTCTAGCATTGTATCGAATGTATTTCCTGGATTTGCAGGTGGGAATGTAGCTTCCTGTTGTCCTGTCCAATGTGCGCCTTCATTAATGTTATTGTTACCGTCGTTTTCAGTGGAATGATTGAAGATATCATATAGCTTGGAGTTTTTACCAGTAGGCATCGAAGGAGTGTTGGTATTTTGAACGTGTGCGAGCGTCTATATATATCAGTCTTGGTGTCAGGTATTTGCCGATGAGGTTTTTATCGAGGAAAGGAGTACCTTGTGCAATAAGCAAGACAGGTCGTGGAGCACAGAGATCGGAGGGAGGAGTGGTTGCGAGTGTGAGACTGTTGCCAATGACGGTGTGTACTGCTGTCCAATGTACACTTATGAGTCCTCGAACGACGACTCTGTCTGTGTGCTCGATGAGAAGAGTATTACAGAACATGTTAGTGACTCAAGCAGCGCGCCGTGCAAAGTGCTTTCCCATCACGACATCCGGGTGACCCCTCTGGTTCACTAGTATACACTACAAACAGAGACCTAGTCTCTCTCACACTCTTCCTTCCTATTATATGCACACTTATATAGCATACAACTGAGACCTAGTACTTCCCAGGTTACACAATGTCTTTTGTGTGTGGCCTAGTGTGTATATACACTCCATATAGGCATTACATGTTACCCTACTTCAAGGATTGACAATAGGAAGATCCCCTATAAAGTGTACGCAGATACAATAAGACACTTCAACAACAATAGCAAGAACTACAAGACACTGGCATACCGACACAGTCCATTCACTCTACACCATGACCGCTCTCGCTGGACCTCAACAACCATGGAGCTTCCAAACGCACATGGTCAATTCGGCACCAGCTTCCATTCTTTCCTACTGTGCATCCTCCATCCTTATGACCATGACTAACAAGTTCGTCGTCAACCTCCCTTACTTCAACATGACTTTTGTCATGCTGTTTGTACAATCCATGGTTTGTACACTGACTTTGGTGATTCTCAAGTTCTTTGGCGTAGCCAAATTCCGTAATTTGAACAAGAAGGACACGTTGAACTGGCTTCCAATCTCCTTCCTGCTAGTATTAATGATATATACCTCGTCAAAGGCTTTGCAATTCTTAGCGGTCCCCATTTATACCATCTTCAAGAACTTAACCATCATTCTGATTGCATATGGGGAAGTTCTGTTCTTTGGCGGTTCTGTCACTCTCATGGAACTATCTTCTTTCTTCCTCATGGTACTGTCATCAGTAGTTGCTACGTTAGGTGATAATCAAGCCCTAAGGGCCAAAGCTATTACAATGGCTGAATTGGCCGCTAGCACTAATTCCACTGACGACACTATTCCAACAGAATTGGGTGTCATCTCAGGAATTATTGGCAATCCAGGTTATTTATGGATGTTCACCAATTGTATCACATGTGCCCTATTTGTCCTAATTATGAGAAAAAGAATAAAGTCCACCTCTTTCAAAGATTATGACACCATGTTCTACAATAACGTTCTCGCATCCCCCATCCTTCTTATATTCTCCTTCCTTATGGAGGATTGGTCTCGTTCAAACGTCCATATCAATTTGGGCGGTAATTCATTAAGCGCCATGATCATTTCAGGGCTGGCCTCTGTGGGGATCTCTTATTGTTCAGGGTGGTGTGTTCGTGTCACTTCATCAACTACCTATTCCATGGTTGGTGCATTGAATAAATTGCCCATTGCTGTGTTTGGTCTCATATTCTTTGACGCTCCTCGAAATTTCTTATCCATATTCTCCATTCTATTAGGGTTTGCCTCAGGTTTGTTGTATGCTTTTGCTAAGCAACGGAAATCAGCAGGGGAGTTGAAGAAATCTTTAGCCACAGAGAAATAAATCTACGAATTGTGTAACATTTTATAACTAGAAAAACATTATTATATATATTTATGAACGGAGTTTTAAGAAAATTTGCTTTTTTCACCCATCGATTCAGTACAAAATGGATGAGTGAAAAATTTAGTACATGAGTCAGTCGAGCACAAATCATAAGGCAAAGACCCCATTATGTCATCATCATCGTCATCCCCCATACGAGCGGCAAATACTTCAGGATTAACTAAAGAAGAAGAAGATCTCATAATAGCGGACTCAGAATCGGACTCAGATTCAAATTCACAACAAAAAACACAGAATGTCATTCGAAACCTGCCGGAGGACTACCTCGATGACATATCTGACTCGGATCTTGATCAATTAGATGATGATTTGAATGATCCTGTGTTGACAAGGATACCGAAATTGATTAAGCCCGTGGCCCCTATTAATATCTTCAAAGATGATAACATTTCACATAAAGAAGTTGAGATAAAACAGTTTGATTTGGGTAGATCCTTTGATAAAAAGTTGGCTACCAATATTTCTAAATTGGATGAATTGATAAAATTGGCAGAGAAATCACCTTTGAAGTCACCCGTGGTAAATCTGGATATTGATAAGGCTAAGAATGCATATAGGGCACAGTTAAAATATAAGGGGAATATTAATGAACATATAGTGGATATGGTTGTAAGAGAAACCATATCGGGTCAATTTAAAGATTGGCATTTTATTGATTCTGAATATAATTTTAAACTTTTGGATCCGATACTGGATAGTGATGATTTTTTCTATTTAAATGAAATACAAATGACTGAGAAAATTAAGAAACAATTTCCGACTTTACATGAATTATGCTTGGCACTTGGTTGTAATAAAGTGAAATTGAACAACATTCATATTAGCAAAGAAGATCTCCTCCAATATGATAATCTCGTTGAACTGACGCCCACTGAAAATGTAATGAAATTAATTTGTTATTATGGAAGTGATCCTTTGTTCAACAAAATATTCATTTGTCTCATATTGGATAGAAAGATATATGAATCTTTATTTTGTGACTCCCTCATCTGTACCACCATCTATTGCAAATTAATATTACAAAATGACCCAGATAACGAATCACTGTTCTTGCAAGATTATCTTCAAGTAGTCGACAAGGGAAACTACTTCCTACATTATAGACTAATTAGATTACTTCCGAATTTGAAAAATGCATTAATTGAACGTTTATTTAAGGAGAACCAGGATACAAAATTGGCACAATTTGTTAAAACTTTTAATAAACTATTTGATGAAAAAATGTATCGAGATTTATTATATTTCGTACTATTTATTTATGGCTCTGATGAGATGCCCTTCGGTAATTCCAAAACCACTGAATACTTTAAGGATTGTGTCTATGATATGACACAAGATGGTACTAATGATGTGGAATTATCGTTAATGAAAGGTGTTTTAAACCTTTTCTATCAAATAAATGAAGTTTAATTGATCATTGGTATTGGTATTGGTATTGGTTTTGGGATATTATCTTGTTGTTGCACCTTGGCATTTTCAACATGAGTGGGCACATTCAAAATATCGTTTATCACAGAAAGTTGGCCCCTATCATATTGCTGATAAGTTTTTACATCATCAGTTAGAAAAAAGCATTTATCAAACCCTAATTCCATAGCAGTCTTTATATTATTCCAAGAATCGTCCACTAACCATGCATTTTCGAATTTAGGTAATCCACTTTGTAATTTAGCTAATTGATAATATTGAGGATTTGGTTTGCACATCACGGAATGATTTTTACCAAATTTCAATTTTGTGTAATCGCAATATGTAATCCCATCGAATAAATCTGCCACACCCAGAATTTTAACTACTCTGATGGCATGATCTTTATAGGCATTAGTAAATAACCAAAACTTATCGAAATACCCTGACTCCCTCAAGGATAAAAGGACCCTTCTTAATTGTAAATCAGGTTTCAATATGTCTTGCAAGGGGAGTGCATCATCGACAAATTTATTGTATTCCAAGGGGTCCACGTGGAAATCTTTAATAATACCAGCGATGGCTAGACCATACACTTGGTAGTATGAATCAATTAGTTTAGCGGCCTTGGTGCAGTTAACACCTAATTCATTCTCGAAGAATTTCAATATTGCATGACGCATCAATTCGTTGATATGCTTACTGGAACTGTATAGCGTGTTATCTATATCAAAGAAAAATATCTTTGCATCTGGGGAACACCCTCGCGACGATAGTTCGGCATCTGAAAGGTCCACTTCAAAACGGATTTGTGAGTGTGGATTCTGTTCGATGGATTGTAAATGGGAATGATTCAAGTCTAGTTGTCTTTGAATTTCCTTCCGGTATTCTGTTTCTGAATCAGTTGAGATTGTCATAGAAGTCTTCCTTTTTATTGTATTGTCTGTAGTCGTTCTTAATAGTTGTTGGTTGTACTTTTACTTTGTAGCTTGCAGCAGGAGCTAGTGTGTAAGGGTAAAATGAAGTAAGAATATGTTACTCTATTATAGATACAAAGTTGTATAGACTCTATATATATATATATGTGTGTGTGTAAATGTTTCATGGGTCACGTCATATGCTCGGCTCCTTGAAGTCCGAAAAGGAAAATGATTGGGCCGCGCCTTTTCCTACGAATGAATGTAGGCTATGTTTGCTAATCCTGTCTCGATCAATGAAAAAGTGCTCATCTCATCACTCAAAGGGAACCGAAGCTCGGCGTCGGTAGATTGCATTCCAAGGGTATATCTGTGGCAAAGGTACTGCCGGCAAAAGTGGTAGACGATGATGAGGGTCTACGGGCTTGAGTTTGCGACTCAGACTTCATAGGGCTCTGTAAATAGATGTAGGGTGTACCAGTCTTCTTTTCCAATTTGGTTCTTTCCTTGTTTACATCCCCTCTGTTGAACTCGCTCGAGGAAGTACGTTTCTTTATATTCCTTGTCTTAGTGTTCTTTTTTTGATTGTGCTTTGTCTTGACACCGTTTCCATCTTCTTTTCTCTTTGTCGAGTTCTTTCTATCACAGGAATGACCAAAATTGGGCTTTTCACCATTGGGTAATCGTTGTTCTTTGAAATGAGATAATGGCAGTTGATGACGGTTACTTGCCGGTATAGCGCTATTGTCACTCTTTCCTTGTTTGGAATGTTGACATCTTTTCAAAGTGTGCGAAGCACCCTTTCTCTCGACGGATGTGTATTGTTCTTCAACTCTTGGAGTCATTTTGGATGTTGTATTGTATTGTATTGTTTTGTTTTGCTTGTGTTTGTGCTTATAGAGTGGCGTCGTTATGTCTGGTCTGTATTTGGATTGACTCCTTCCTTATATAAATAATGTCACCGCGAATTTTGTGCGAGGAGGAGATCCCGCCCCGCTAAAAGGAGGGGCAGTGAGCCGGTAACTCAATTCACAACAAAGTGTCCAGGAAGTCCTGGGCATCTGCTAGTTCAGAGGGGATGGCCGTCTCGTCATTGTTCCTGTCTTGCACAGGTGGGTTATTCGTATTGCTGTCTCCTCTTGGCAGCTCTTCCATGGGTTTGCCTCGAGGTTCGTCGACTTTCCGGCCTAATAATTTATTCAAAGAGTCAATATCCATCTTCTCCAATTCCTTCTTTGTCAACTTCCCTGTGTCTTCCTTACCAGGCAAGCCTCCAGCTTCCTCTTCGTCTATTCTTTCTTTAATGATATACTTCAATTTTTCATTGATTTTCTTGTTTTCATTTTCGTCAATCAATAAATCCTCAAATGCTAAATCGATGTCTTCATGGTATCGATATGCATTATTAGGTGGTAATTGAGCAGGCTTCTCTTCTGTGTTGGTTTCCTCCTCCTTTGCCGCCTCTTCACTTGCCTTCTTTTGTCTGTTTAATAACTTATATTTTCTATCACTTTGAGTAGAATGCTTGTTCTTCAACTTCTGCTTCTCACTGAACTTTTTCCTATTCTCCTTCTTCAAGTTGAATGCATCCATGGTGGCTTGCTCTTTTGCAAAGGGCTCCTTCTTCTTTCTTAGAATAGTAGTGAACATAGTCGTATTCTTCTTCTTCTTCTTCTTCATTATTATTTCTGATGAAACCCTAGGGTTGGAATGCAATGACGCTATTACGTAAACTAACAGACATGAATAGAGATTTATTTTAATCAAAAAGTTTCAAATCAACTTACCATAAAAACTAAACCATCACTAGGATCAAACGAAAACCTCCGTTAACTTCTATTATCTGATTACGACTTTTTCATCTGTTGAATCTGAACTCTACTCTAACCTATCGTGGCTATGCGATCATTCATCAAATCACATAGGAGATCAGAATCTTTAGAGAGATCCAGTACTAATACCAATAATAATAATAATACTCATGCTAGTAATGCATCCTCTACAATCGCATCAACATCTTCCGCATCCAATACTCATTCGCATTCCACAACTTCTTTGCCGAGAACCAGTTACGACTCATTCGAATTCACAGCTCCAATAACACCATCCCAATCTCATCACCATCTTTATGATAGTCCCAAGCATTCATCACCTACATTTGAGTCATTCCATAGATTAGCAAATAAGAAGATGTTTACATCCAAATTATTTAAAAAGACTTCCAATTCAAACTTAAACTCTCATCTATCTAAAGATCATCATGCTTCCTCATCAGATTCTACAAATATAGATCATCCCTATTTACACAATCAACATCATGATCCGTTACATTTAGATCTAGATTTAGATTCAGAAAGCCCGCCAGCCATACAGGGAACTATCACTCATTCTTGGGATAATAACAAGAATGATTTATTAGATAGGAACTTATCCTCCTCTACTTCTGCTCCATCTCTTACTAACGAAAAGGATCATTATATAATTCTACTGAATAGTAGTAATAATACTGTTTCAACAACATCGAATTTGGAGCCACCTATAAAATTAGCATTACCTGCAGAAACGAAAAAGAAGGATAACTCAAGCTTAAGTGTGAAAAAGATAAGAAATAGAAAGGCAAGGATTCATTCAGATGATGATATTATAGAGATGAATAATAAATCATCCAATTTTAAGATTAATTTGGATTCATTACAAGTGATAAACCCAACATTGAAAGAAGTACCCCAAATTACATTCCAAGAAGCATCTCCCGTTAGGTGGCAAGACGAAAATAAACCTCAAGGTTTAAGTAACAATAATAGTGATGAAGAGGAATTTTCGTTTGATAATGATGAAAACAATGAAGATGACGACGAAGACAGTAATAGTGATACAGCATCTGAATTTTCATTCGAGTTGGGAGGCATTAATGGTAGGGCGTCGTCAGTGAAATATTATTCGAAACCCGGCGATGAATGTGAAGATGACGACGAACCTCAAGTATACATTGATGACCTTTATGACGATGAAAATTTTGATGACGATATGAACTATTATGAAGATAGCAGTAATATGGATGATAACGAAAACGAGAAACAAGCAGATTCTAAACTTCAAAATTATAATGATTTATTTGAATTATCGGATAACGATGTTTCCAATGATCGTCCGACATATGATACTGATGATGATGATAAAAATACTTCTCAGTTAAAAGAAAATGGCAAGCCAATATCCAAATACGAAGATTTATTTGCACTTTCTGATGAGGACGGTGAAAATGATGCAGATAATGAAATTGAATGCATACCGACAGTCAATATAGACATAACTGATGAAGATGAACAGGATAAAGAAAGAGAACATGAACAAATATTTCCTAACTCTAATAAATCCAAAAACGTCAATAATTATAATGATTTATTCGAATTGTCAGATGAGGATGAGAGTGAGGATGGTGAGAACAATGCAAACTTGGTCATTGACAAAGATATACAACTAAATATATCAAGCGGTATTACGGAGAAAATAAAACCAAATAAGCAAGCTAGCATAAAACATAAAGTTAAAATTACCAAATATAAGGACCTTTTTGCCTTATCTGATGAAGAGGATGGACTTGATGATGTAGAAGGAGAGAATATTCATTATAATGTTAATGATGAAAATGCTGTAGACGATCTAAAGTTATCGTTAAATGCTATTAAAGATATAAATACAAGCGCAAACTACATCAAAAATGTTAAAGTTGATGATTATGACGCAGGTGTCGATCAGTCTGCCAGGAGTCTTGCCTATTATGGTATTCCAAAAACTCCTTCAAGTTATGTATTATCACCATTAAGTGAGTCAAATAATTCAAAGACTCCTATTAACATGTTACATCAAAGTTTCCCCACGAGTTTGAGTTATACCCCACCATTGCCTCCCCCAGCAAGATCACAAAGCTTAAAGTATCATGATCTTAATTCTAATTTGGATGCTGAAGTACCAGGATTGACAAGCAATCTATATTTTATTGATGAAACTGAAGAAGACGAGTACAACAAGGTGAATAAATCTTCAAAGCAAAATGGTAATACCTCTATTAATAAAAATAATAATAATACCGACGATGAAGATTATTATCTTGATGAAATTAACACAGTTCCCGAAGACTTTGATTTTTCTGATTCGGAGAGTACAGAATTTAGATCACCTATTAGGAAAAGAAACTTCCTATACCCAACATCAAATTCATTGAATTTAGGAAATTCATTATCACCATCATCATTTAGGAGGACCCATAGTTATCATGGTAAACCTATTGGGGTATCAAAAACAGATCTACCAATGAGCAATAAACTAGAATTAAATAATAAAACGGTCACTTTCTTCAATAGCTCATCATCCTCGTCTAATACAAATAGTAGTTTAGCAGGATTGGGAAATAGTATTCAAAGATCAAGATCACCAAAGGTAAGTCAATACATAGATGATAACATCGATAATTATATTATAAATGGAAACCCTGATGACCCCTCTAATGTGATTACTCCAACCAACTCTTTTAAGAAACCTGTTCCAGAGTATCTGCAAGATAATTCCCTAAGCCCAATTCAAGAAACTTCTTCATCGGTTTCAAGTTCTCCCAAGAGATAATCGCAAAGTCATAATGTGTCATTATTCATCTCGAAAGTGGAGTACTGTTTTTCCTATATCTTTGCAACAACGTATTAATCTACAGACATTATCGCATATAGCACAAATATAAATGCATCATTTAATGTAAAACTCTTAAACTATTTATTACAACTCAGTTCTGAATAATATTTAAGCTATTGATGAGGTGATAAATTAAAATGGTCTCGTACATTATTTAAATAATTCTATATTTGATCTTGATCGAGTATGAGATTTAATCGCTCTGTTCAAGTTTTGTAAATATCGTCTTTGTTGATCCTTTTCCATCTTTAAAGTACTTGCACTCGTCTTTCGATTAATCATTAACTGTTGGTACTTTTCTGCAGGTGCCGGAGGTAAAGGCTTTCTGGAATATTGAGTGATCGTTCTTTGCTTTTGCGTT
Organism: Naumovozyma castellii; assembly: GCF_000237345.1. NCBI lineage: Eukaryota > Fungi > Ascomycota > Saccharomycetes > Saccharomycetales > Saccharomycetaceae > Naumovozyma > Naumovozyma castellii. The sequence goes on along the minus strand of NC_016496.1, from coordinate 760,551 downwards.
TGGATTTGATTCTGTTCTGTTAACGGTTCAACATTACGGGAAACAAGATCGTATATGATATTCCTTGCCTGTGATGCTGTTTCCTCACACATTTGTAAAATTTCCGTATAATGCTTGGTGGCAGCTTCATATGAAACTTGTCTCATTCTTTGTGAAGTATTTCTCTTAGAACTGGTTTTTCTTGAAAAAGGTATTTTCCCTCCTTCATAATCGTCGTCTAATACAATAACTTCTACAATTTTCCCGTTTCTATTCTCTAAAATAGTCTTAGGTTCAGCCATTTTCCCTGTGTGTCCTTTGGTCATATTAATAGTTGAATTCTTAGGTTTTTTCATTGAAAAATGATTAGCTACAGGCTTCTCCAGAATGTAATTTTCTGGGATCGATAGAGGAGCAGTTACGGATGGTTCAGATGTTAGATTTGTACTATAGGAATTCCTGGAAAATTGAGTGTTCTGAGAATATTCACTACCGACATTTGACAATTGTCTTCTAGGAAGTTGTTTGTTCAGTTGTGCTCTGGGTAGAGCTACTGTTTGTAAATTATCCGGCAAGGTGTGAGTCAACGGATTATTGAATGATTGGAAAGATGATAATGGTTTTATTGATGGCTCCTTTCTTTCAGCACTGGCTTGAATAAACGGTAGTTGGATTTCTTCCTCTTCTTTTTCTTCCTTATCTGAGCTTACTTTTCGTTCAAATAATATTTGAATGCTATCGTTCGTCTTTTCAATATTCTTGCTAATTTCTTCGTATGATACATCTGGTGATATGAAACTATCCGTCACTGATGCTGTAGTATCTTTATTAGTACGAGGAGGTGAACAAGAGTGTAAGTAAATATTTGGGGTATTGGGCGATCTTTCAGCAGGTGTATTCTTTGGAGTAAGTTTTGTAGGTGTTTCTATATCTTGTTCTGTTATTGATATAGGTGATTTAGGGCGTAAAGGTGAACGTACTGGTATTATTGGAGCAGAAGGAGCAGAATTAATTGAAAGTCTCATGGATTCCTCTCTTTCTTCAACGGTTCTGTTGTCTGATGCTTCAGTCAACTCTAGTGATATAATACTTTTGCTTCTTTTATGTTGATGGGTAAATTGGTATGGATTCAACTTCATTTCGTTGATTAATTTTTTTCTTCTTTTTTCTACGTCAAGATTGGCAGCTGTTGAATTTGACGGTATGTCAGCAAAGTCAGAAGAATTATTCAGAGAGCTTTCAGTATTGAGTCCCTCCTTGTTTTCAAGAGGGAATTTAAAAGATTTATTATATTGATTTGTTATGGTTGAAGGTTGGGTGTACTTTTGTTGTTCTCCTTCCTTTGTGATAGATTCAAATTTCTCAAAAAATTCTAATGCTCCATTTGAGTTATTACTTTTCGGCGTTTGAAATTCTTCAGTGTCTAAATTAGGTATAGTGATAGACTTGGTTGGTGTTTTTAAGATTTTCAAAGACTCATTTTCAAATTGTGATTTATTTAATGCACCGTAGTAATTTTTTTCTTCACTGTTATTTAATTTTGTTTGTGGTAGGGGAGGTAAAAACTGTTTAGATAATTCCTCGTGTCCTTTCCTGAGATTCCTATTTTGCACTTTTAAATTGACATTAGCCTCTTGATCAATGCCCAATATTTTATCTGTATCCGCTTTAGAGCTATCCATTTCTTCAAAGGAAAGGGCATGTCTAGCAAATGGGATGGAATCTTCAGATTCTTCCGTCGAGGATTCTGAAGACTCTGAGGATATACTATCAATTTCTTCTTGGAATTGGCTATATCCTTCTCCATCATAAATGACTGCGCTATGTCGTTTATTTTTATTTTTGGGGGACAAATAAGGTGGTAGAGATATTTCTAAGGGTATCGGTATTCGCTGTTTATTTAATGGTGATTCTGGTGATAGGTACAGGTTTGATCTTGTCGATCGATTTGCTTTCATAACAGGGGTCCCTTTCAAGTTTAAAGGGAATCTTGCGTCGATGTCCTTGATATTTTTATTATTCTCATTATATGATGTTACAGTTTCTGCAATTAACGATTGCCACGATTGCGGCCTCTTTTTCTTTGATGGAGACGATGTTGTTTCTTTGTGTTTCCTTCTCTGTTGGTGAAATTTCCAAACTTCTTCTGGGACATCCAACATTAGTTTACTATTCATATCAACAACTTTTATTTGATTTAAATGTTTGACATCTTGTTCCTCAGCATCCGATTCTCTGTCCTTGTACAGTTTGCTCTTAAGGTCATTTTGACTAGGACTATTCGGGAAAACAATCTTCAGAGGTGAATGGTCAACTTCCTTGGATTCCGGAATGCAAAATCGAACTTGTGATTGTGGGGATGTGGATCTCGATAAATGGTTATCATTTAATTGGGGTGTAAGCCGCGTATTATCATTTAGATATAAACTTGATGAGATTGACGATTGTTCTTGGTCGAATATTAAAGGATTTATAAGAGGTAACTCGTCAAGTGTTTCCTCCTGTCTTCGATGCATGTAGCTGTTTCTTCCGTCTGTTTTCGACATTGAGGGTGAGTTTGGTGGTAGTTTTTTATAAGTTTTCCTATATTTGTCTATGCCCTAATTTCATCACTTGAGGGGTGCAGTCCTGAGATATTGGCTCAAATTGATGTTCATTGTTCCTTGTAGTATTGAAATGTAGGTCAACATAGGTTTTCACATCTCGAAATATTGAAATTTTCCTTGTTTACGTTTAGCCGAAAAGGGAAATTTTGTCAATAAATGCGAAACAATAGGAAGAAGTTAATATATCTGACATATGTACTGTATTCATATTTTGTATTAAGGATATCTTGATTATATTGCTTTTTTCCTAGGACAGAGAGGAACAATTCAACTCGACACAGCCTATAATGAGTGTTTCCCCAATCTAAGGACATTCTAAATCTAGTTGAGTCATCCGTAAAAATAATCAAGTGTCTAGGATGCAGTGCAGTAATTCTCAAGAGGCGACCAAAGTACTCTATATGAAGATATTCAAAAGGGTCCTAGTTTTTTGTGATAGTTGAGAATGGAGTCAACAGAACGTTTGTGCTTGGTTATTATTCCCAGTTTGAGTTGATTACATCGGAATGAAACGAGATTAGACCAATCCCCACCAGCTGACTTTCAGCCAGCAATTACTCAAATAGATGTTAGGTAAATTTTGTTGGGCTCAAGCATGCTTAAGTATTCTCATGAATACCTCTAGGCTGGGTGTTATTATTAGCTGAGATATACTGAGAGTCTCTCAATTTGAGAGGGTAACCGCGTCGTTGTCATCGAGCTTATCATTAGAATTGTCATGAGGACACTGGGTAGCAATAAAAACATCTTTAATCAATTATCAAATATATAGAACTAAACTTATATAACGCATTTGGACGAGATATCTAACTGTACTAGTTGATCTTTCGGAGTTACTGATATCAACAGTGGCCCTGACATGAAGAACTAGGTAGAAAATATATAATCTATTGAAACATGGAGCAACTTTTCCACATTAATTAAATAAAACTTTGACCTTTTCCTCCATATTTGCTTTGAATGATAAAACAATAAACATAAGCAACAAGGAGATCAACCCCAAAAGCATAAAAATGGAAAAATAAGAAGCGCCCATCAAACCGCGTAAAGATAAGCAGTATATTCATAAAACTCAATAGGTACCATAGGGGTGATAGTATTAAAATCGAAAGCACAATATGAACCGTTCTGAGTGGATAATTCCAGCTAGTATGGTATAAGTATAAAAATATGGTTGGGATTGCAGCGAGGATGGAAAAAAAGATGCTAAATGGTAATACAATTGGCTGAAAGGTTATCATCTCCTTTATTTTAAAAAAACCTTTTCTTAGGCACATTTTAAACCTATTGGTTGTGTCAATTGGCTGTTCATTTCCTATCTCTAAATCCAAGGAATAGGGAGGAGGAGGGGTATCAATTTTCATTGGAGTCATTAATTATTAGCTAAAACCGAGGTTATTGAGTCTTCCAATGTCCAGTCTTCAAAAACACCCTTTTATTTGACAGTTTGTGATATTGGAATGAAAAAATTAAAGTCCCATTCATAAATATGATTGCTTGGAAAAAAGGTCATTATCAGTCGGACTTATTTGCTTACGTTATAATCCTTCGATGATAGTGCCGTGGAAATTCCAAGGCGGACAATGGAAATGACGCAAATTCAAATTCGGAATCCAAATCTTTCTTGAATCACAAAGATCACTTATATGTAAGGTTGATACTCTGGACTGTGCGATACTGTTGAGAAATATCCTTTCTAAAACTATTAAATTAAACCAATAAAATTATGGAGAGGTCCAGTTCTGAAGTTCCAAATACTTCAAGCATCCCACCTCCAGATCTTTTGATTTCTGATTCCTCAACAAATGACCTAGTTGTTTCCAATATAGGCTTAGAAAACCATACTCAAGCTAATGGGGAATCAGTTAGGTCCAGTCCATTTCATAAGATGTTTTTTTGGACTTTTTTAGACTTTTAACCCAAGCATTGATCAAAGTTTTTTCCAGGGAAGAGTCAGGGCTCGTAAGACTGGAGTTATATTCTTTCTTTTTTGTTGTGCAGGTAGTAATGTTTTTCATCCGCTGGAATTTTTTATGGTTGTGTTTTTTCGGTGAGATCTTAGCTCTCATTGTTCAGGCCATCCTTATTTCTAATTATGGCTACCGACTACTTGGTGTCCAAAATAGTTTTGAAAAACTACGTTGGACTTTCAAGGTGTTCCATGCAGCAATAATTACTTTTGTTATATGTTTTACTTTTGGTTATTTTTCCGTCAGTCTTTCTGAATTTGCCACTTTTCTCAAGGGACTTTTTTCATTAATGGGTCCGAAAGAAAAAATTGACGATCTGGTCGAGGAAATAAACAGTGGAGGAAACAAAGTGCCCTTACAATGTACAGTAAAATATGTTGTGGATAATAAAGAATACATTTTTTTGACTAAAATTTTCTATGAGGAGTGGGCTACAAAGAAAGATCAGTTTGGTATATTGTAAAAAAACAACATTTTTTGTTGAATTGGAGGATTGAATGGAATTTAAGAGATTGATCCTGGAACTGAATAGTCTATAGCTGGGTAGGATAACAACTTATTCTAAGAAGAATAAATAGAAGATGATAGAAGATAAAAGAAAAAATTACGATTAGAATAGGCTTATTCGACAAAGTCTGAACATCTCTGGTTTCTATGTGAAGAACGTATTTCTGCCTACATCGAAAACTATACAAAGTGTACCCAATCTAAGAAAGAAGGTGTTGGTTAAATATTAGTTAAGATAATATCAATTTTATTATATAGAGAAAAACGACGAAGAAATAATTGTACACGAATAACAAAATAAACAGAATTGCAATTTCATAAAATATAATGGCAAGCAATGCTTTCTAATGATTGCTTGATTAATTGATACTATTAGCAGAAACATTTGAAGATTTTGTTCAGTCGTTTTTTACAGTATGCAATATTTTTAATTAAAATGTAACTAAACTAATATCGTTAACTTCACGTCCTTTATTTTGTTTTTTCCATTTAAACAGAAACATATTCTTGACATAGAAGTCAGAGCTATTCAGAAAACGTATTCAGGGGATCATTTTCTGAGCTTCACGGTTCTTAGAACTATTTTCAATTCACTGACATTATGTTGTAGAGCAATAGTAGATCAATATCCTCTCTGAATAAACTTTCAATTTGATTAAAGTTGGACTGTCAAATAAATTATCATCACCCTACATAGAGGGCAAAAAGTATTGTTACATAGCGATAAAGGATAGCTAGCTAGCTAAAATGGTGCTTATTTTACGCTTTAAATTCCGCATCCTCTTCCTCTTCCTCCTCGTCGTCTCCATCACCGGCCACCTGGTTGCCCGTTCCTAATTTCTCAGCGGTCTTTTTAAAATCGATGACTTTACCACGAGTTCTTCTACCTGTGGTAATAATATTTGCGGTATCAATCTCATTCAAATCGTCCTCTTCTTCATCATCCACGTCCTTCCCCATCAACATATCTAGTTTCTCGTCATCGGCGTCGGATTCCTCATCGTCGTCATCACCTGGAACACCCTTAGTCTTAGTTTCCTTCTCTTGCTTGTCCACTTGAGCGTCATAATCATCATAATTTCTTCTTCTTCTTCTTGTCTTGGTCTTTTTGTTCTTGGAAGCATCGTCATTCGTCTTGGCGATGTTTTGTTCTTCTTCTAGGGGACGTTTCTCCTTAACTTGGTCAGTCATTGTGTGTGTGTGTGCTGGGCGTTTGAGTGATTGAGTGTATGTACGTTTATTTTAGGTTTATTTTCGTTAAATCTGGGAATCGCGTTTGCGAGGGAGCGAAAGTGTATAAATTTTCAAAAGCAAGTGAGAAGGAAAGTTGAAAGATACATTGAGAAGAGACAAGCAAGGAAGCAAACACACACACACACACACACACGATGTCTGCGAATGTGAAGTTGGATAGTCGATTGAACGATCTTTTGCATTATAAATTACGAGTGATTACGCAGGATGGGAGAGTTTACGTGGGTGAATTAATGGCTTTTGATAAACATATGAATCTAATATTGAGTGATTGTATTGAAGAACGAGTGCCCCGAACACAAGTGTTGAAACTTAGAAGCACCAAGACGGTAGAGGCCGTCAAAGTGGAGAAGAGGGTGTTAGGGCTGGTTATCTTGCGAGGAGAACATGTACTTTCGACCGTGGTTGAAGATCAGCCGCTACTAACCAAGAAGGAAAGGTTGGTACAATTGAACAAGCAAGAGAAGCAGTTGAGGAAGAATAAGAAGCGGAACAAGGGTAAAGTGGGCAAACCGAGCACGACGAAGGTCAGTAGTGGTAGTGCTAATGGAGAAGCACACCTTCCACCGCAGACGAGAAGGTTCCAACCACCCCCAGGCTTCAAGAGAGGAGCGAATACGAATACGCATACGAGATAGATAATATAATATAATATAATATAATATAATGTAATGTATAGTTAGTAATACACAGAAAATGCCACGCTACAAACTGCGCGTGCTTGGCGGGTGGCATCTACCCGGGAACCCGGCCCAGCTCGGCCCAGAACGGTCCGTAGGGCGGCTCCCGGAGCTCGGATTTTGGCACGCACCCGTGCACCCGCGGGTTCCCGTACGGTGCTTCTGCGGCCGTTTCTGGGCGGACCGTCATTAGCCGCCATGCTCATCTGGTATAAACTATTATCCATATATCACATATATATACTGATCTGACATTGCCCCAACAATGCAAAACCTGGAGAAGACATATTTCGTTCTTTTGTCAGATATACTAACAAACAAATAAACCATGAACCACAACCCTTCCACGTTTGCCCCGGATAACTTCCAGAGACCCTTCAGGTGTCCCATCTGTTCCAGAGGTTTCCACAGACTGGAGCACAAGAAGAGACACGTTAGAACACACACGGGGGAGAAGCCTCACCCCTGTACGTTTGCCCATTGTGGCAAGTCCTTCAGTAGAGGCGACGAATTGAAAAGACATATAAGGATTCATCTCGGTCTACCCTCCAGAAGAATAAGAAAGAAAGCCGCTGCCAAGCCGCAAGACATAGAAAATAATATTCCACAGCTAAACATACATTCATCCAACATCCTTTTGAAAGCCATCGCACTACCATTACCTTCCCTTCCAGTGCAACAGAAAACAGAACCCGTGTTATCCATATGCTCGGTCTTGAATACTCCGAAGACAACAACGACAACGAAAACTCAACGCAAACAAACTTCCATGAGCTCATTGCAGGCAATGAGCAAAATGTTCCCACAAACATTCGCAACGGTATCCTCTCCCACTCCCTCATCTGCTTCTGCTTCATCGTCATCCTCCGCTGCTGTCTCACCACTAATGGGACCTCAGAACAACTCAAGCACCAGCACCAGCAATATAACATTAAACGCCTTGTTAAACCCACAACAATCAAATGAAAAATCTTCAGCTACAACCGCCACTGATTATTCATTAAAAAACGTCTCAAGAAGACCAAGAATGAATTTCCTTCTCTCCACAGACGATGAAGAATCCGATACCTCTTCTTCATCGTCTTCCATGTCTTATTATTACCAACGTCCCGCCGCGGACCCATATAGACCCATACTACCACCTTTGAAAAACATATTGGACCAAATAGACATATATAATCGTTCAACCAAATAGATTCATATACATATCGCATAAATACATACATTACTTTCGTTCTTTTGTTCTTGCAAGAATTTGTGACGTGACGGATGACAGTTTCCCCGTGTCCATTAATCCCCATTTATTCATATTCCATCGACAGCGAAAAATAAAATAAAACCAAACCAATCCATTCTTATCCATGCATACTCACTCACTCACTCACTCAACCATACATACTCGTACGCACCATTCGCAAACGCAGGGATATACATCCCCCACCCTCACACTCATTAAACAATGACCGAAAACAACAACAATAACAACAACCTCTTCAATAACGACGCTTCCATGCTAGACATCCATGACAACGACGACGTCCAACAACATGATAATGCAAACTTGACTCAATCATTCTCCGCTATGAACGTCGATAGTCCCAATGAACTCGAGGGCGAAGCCGACAACACTACAAACGAATTGATACCACAACCAGACTTACTACCGGATGCAACAACACTTCCACAACAACAAGGGAGACATCATAGATCCGCTTTGATATTCGACGAGGATGAAGATGAAATACCTCCTTACACAAACCATAACGAGCATGGTGCAGGCTCACTCTCGGATTCTGCTTCGGATTCGGACTCTGATTTAAGTTCAGTGAGCAGTAATTCCAACATGCAGCAACAACAACAACAGCAACAACAGCAACAACAAACTCCCGCTCCTGTTGCACCTGCTCCCACTCCCACTACCAATCCTACCAACTCCACACGTTCAAATATGGTCCCAGTCGATATCACTTGGCAACAAGGCGGGAACAAAGTGTACGTCACAGGATCCTTCACAGGTTGGAGGAAAATGATTGGCCTAGTACCCATGCCCGATCAACCAAACATCCTGCATGTCAAATTACAATTACCACCGGGAACACATCGATTTAGATTTATCGTGGATAATGAATTAAGATTCAGTGATTATTTACCCACTGCGACGGATCAAATGGGTAATTTCGTTAATTATTTGGAAATTAATGAACCACCGTCATCGAACACCGCCCCAACCACCAACACACAACAACAACCTGTGATCCAACAACAAGAACAATTCACACAATCTTTAAACGACGACAATAAATTAAGAGATAAACCAATAAGTGCCCGTTCCAGAATCGCTTTGGAAATTGAAAGAGAACCGGATGATATAGGTAATGGATTTACCCGTTTCCGTGGCGAAACACCACTATTGAAAAATATCGAATATACACAGGATATCCCAGCCGTTTTCACAGATCCAACGGTAATGGAACAATATTATTTAACTTTGGATCAACAACAAAATAATCATCAAAATATGGCATGGTTAACACCACCACAATTACCACCACATTTGGAAAATGTTATCTTAAACAGTTATTCCAATTCACAGGGAACAAATAATGAAAATAATTCAGGGGCTTTACCAATACCAAATCACGTAATATTGAATCATTTGGCAACAAGTAGTATTAAACATAACACTTTATGTGTCGCATCCATAGTCAGATACAAGAGGAAATATGTCACACAAATACTTTATGCCCCCTTGCAATAAATAACTTATCTACTCGTTCGTTAATTTTATAGATACATTAACTAATTAAATTTTCTATTCTGTTCGCGTCTCTTTCGTTACCCGGGTGGGAGCCCTGAAAAATTCCAAAAACTGAACTAACAAAACTTGATAAATAATTCTTCAAAAACACGTACATCTCTCTGTCTAAACAACTCAAGCCAAAAGAAAGTCAAGTCAAGTCAAGACTCATCTCATCTCATCTCATCTCATTTCACCATGGAAGATCTAAATATTGATTTCCCAACTTTCCAAAAGAGACTCCTCTCCTTACACAAGGAATACCCAAATTTTGAAAATGAACCAAATTCATTATTATTCGTCCTGGGATCCTCTAATGCGGAAAATCCATACCAAAAGACTACTATCTTACATAATTGGCTACTAAGTTACGAATTTCCCGCCACTTTGATCGTTTTTGTCCCCAAGAAAATAGTCATCATCACTTCTGCGGCCAAGGCTAAGCATTTAATGAAAGCAGTGGATATGTTTAAAGATAATGATGATGTGAAATTGGAAATATGGCAAAGAAATAATAAGGACCCGGAACATAACAAGAAATTATTCGATGATATCATCGTTTTGTTAAATGAAGCTGGAAAAAACGTTGGAATGCCAGAAAAGGATTCATACCAGGGGAAATTCATGAATGAATGGAACCCAATTTGGAATGCCGCAATGAAGGAACATAGTTTCAATACCATTGATGTTTCCCTAGGGTTATCCAAGATTTGGGAAGTGAAAGATGCAAATGAACAAGCTTTAATCTCAGTGGCCAGTAAGGGATCTGATAAATTCATGGATTTATTATCTGATGAAATGGTTCGTACTGTGGATGAAGAATTAAAGATGACTAACGCTAAATTATCAGATAAGATTGAAAATAAAATTGATGATACTAAATTCTTGAAGAAAATTTCATCTGATTTATCTAGTTTATGTCCACCAGGTCATAAATTTAATATCGATCTTTTAGATTGGACTTATTCTCCCATCATTCAATCAGGTAAGAAATTCGATTTAAGAGTTTCTGCTCGCTCCAATGATGATCAAGTCTATGGGAACGGTTGTATCCTTGCATCATGTGGTATTCGTTATAACAATTACTGTTCCAATGTGACAAGAACTTTCCTAATTGATCCATCTCCAGAAATGGTGAATAATTACGATTTTATGTTAATTTTGCAGAAGGAAATAATAGATAATCATTTAAAGATTGGTAGTACACCAAAGGAAGTTTATGAATCCGTACTTGCCTACGTGGAAAAGGAAAAACCAGAATTAGCTACACATTTAACCAAAAATATTGGGTCACTTATCGGTCTTGAATTTAGAGATTCCAATTTCGTATTAAACGCAAAGAATGATTATCGTAAATTACAAGCTGGTGATTGTTTCAATATTTCCTTTGGGTTCAATAATTTGAAAGATACCAAGACTGGCAATAACTATGCCTTACAATTGGCTGATACCATTCAATTACCCACTGAAGAATCTGGAACTCCCAAGATTTTAACAACTTGTACTAAATTGAGAGCTCAAGTTTCCTTCTATTTTAACAACGAGGATGACCAAGATACCAAGAAGAAGGCTAAGGCGGCTTCCAATACTAAATCCGATTTAAATAATTCCAAGATTTTAAGAACAAAATTACGTGGTGAAGCCCGTGGCGAATCCGACGAAGGTCAAAAGGAATTAATTCGTAAGGAAAATCAAAGGAAATTACATGAAAAATTAGAAAGAGAAGGTCTATTAAGATTTAGTGCAGCTGATGCCAATGGTACCGATAATGAACCACGTCAATACTTTAAGAAGTATGAATCCTATGTACGTGAAACTCAAATTCCAACTAATGTTCGTGATTTGAGGATTCATGTGGATTGGAAGACTCAAACCATTATTTTACCAATTTATGGTAGACCTGTCCCATTCCATATCAATTCTTACAAGAATGGGTCCAAGAATGAAGAAGGTGAATACACTTATCTACGTTTGAATTTCCATTCTCCAGGTACTTCAGGTGGTCCATCTAAGAAAGTTACCGAATTACCTTACGACGATTCTGAAGAAAATCAATTTATTCGTTCCATCACTTTAAGATCTAAAGATGGTGATAGAATTAGTGAAGCCTTTAAACAAATTGTTGACTTAAAGAAGGATGCTACAAAGAGAGAACAAGAACGTAAGGCTCTTGCAGATGTGGTCCATCAAGATAAACTGATCGAAAACAAAACAGGTAGAACAAAAAGATTGGATCAAATTTTTGTAAGACCTAGTCCAGACACTAAGCGTGTTCCAAGTACTGTCTTCATCCATGAAAATGGTATCAGATACCAATCACCTTTAAGAACAGATAGTAGAATTGATATCTTATTTGCCAATATAAAGAATATTATTTTCCAATCATGTAAGGGAGAATTGATTGTTATTATTCATATTCATTTAAAGAACCCTATCCTAATGGGGAAGAAAAAGATTCAAGATATTCAATTTTATCGTGAAGCTTCCGATATGTCTGTTGACGAAACAGGTACTGGGAGACGTGGCCAAAATAAGTTCAGAAGATATGGTGATGAAGATGAACTAGAACAAGAACAAGAAGAAAGGAGGAAAAGAGCAGCATTAGATAAAGAATTCAAATATTTCGCGGATGCAATTGCCGAAGCTTCTAACGGACTATTGACTGTGGAAAGTACATTTAGAGATTTAGGGTTCCAAGGTGTTCCTAATAGATCAGCAGTCTACTGTATGCCAACTACAGATTGTTTGGTTCAACTAGTGGAACCACCCTTCATGGTGGTCAACTTAGAAGAAATTGAAATATGTATTCTAGAAAGAGTTCAATTTGGATTGAAGAATTTCGATATTGTCTTTGTTTACAAAGATTTCAAAAAGCCAGTCACCCATATAAATACAGTACCGATCGAATCATTGGATTTTTTGAAACAGTGGTTGACAGATATGGATTTACCATACACCGTTTCGACTATTAATTTGAACTGGTCTACAATTATGAAGTCATTACAAGAAGACCCTCACCAATTCTTCTTGGATGGTGGTTGGAATTTCTTAGCCACAGGTTCTGATGATGAAGCTTCAGATGAAAGTGAAGAAGAAATTAGTGAGTACGAAGCTTCAGAAGAAGACCCAACAGATGAAAGTGCATTTTCTGAAGAAGATGATTACTCTGAGGATGAAGATGATATTAGTGATGCTGGTGATGATTTTAGTGGTGAAGGTAGTGAAGAAGAAGGTGATGATTGGGATGAACTTGAAAAAAAGGCAGCCAAGGCTGATCGTGTTAGTACTCTCAAGGATTGAATGAACTGCTACTATAATTTAGTAATACCTTATTGTTATTATGTTTTTTTGTAAAACTAATTGTATCATATATCATGAACGTGTTATCGGAATATAAGTTTTTTCTTTAAATTGTAAGAATACTCGGTTTATGTACGCAGTCAAAGGAATTTCCACTAGGTAAGAAAAAGTTACTGACAATCATAATTATGGGGATATCTTTATGTGTCAACTATATTTGAATAATTATATTTTTTATGTAAGAATGTTCATTGTAAGGAGGACACCACGTATCATTGTGTCTCACACCAAATATGTGTCACAATTTCATACTACCGGTTCTGCTTTAAACATCATGGATTAGGTTTCGTTCCAATAAAAAGAAGAAACAGTTAATGGAGACAGTGGCGTCTGCTACTAAGGAAGGAGCTGTTGCCAGCAAGGATAAGTTGGAATTAATACCAGAAAACTTTATAGGTCGGAAGAAGAACAGAAAGAGAATTGCCTATAATATATTTTACGACAAAATCATCAACTCGTTGGTCATAGTCAGGTAATTCAGGTGGGCGTGCAAAACAGCTTTATGGATCACCCAGCTTAGGATGGCCGCCCCAATTCCCACTACACCGGTCCCAACCACCCACCAATGACTAACTGTTGGGTTTGCAAAATTTATTCCGGCACCGGTGGCGGTCAAAACATCGGTAATGATTCCGGTATTTCTTAAATAGTTACCAATGTCCTCCACCTGTTGCTCTGTATCATTCAGGTCTTGGAGTATTTTCCTAATTCTGTTCTTGCTTAAATTATAAAAACTGGCTGCCCAAATTACTTCTGAGTCGATAAAATCCTCCACACCATTACCACTAAACAAAATAGATAGATTCATCATAATACAACACCATTGTTCCGAACAATAGAGTAAAAAGGCCAACTTTCTCAGGAATTTCTTGATCTGATGTTTGTTATAATAATATTTTGGATTCCAGCGGCTTTGTTGAGCTGCCTTAAGAATGCCGTCGTATTTTTTCTCAAGTGAGTCCTTCAATCCGCGTAATTTCTCCTTTGTTTTTTCGATAATCCACCTATATAAAGAGGAAATGCTACCTGATGAACCCATGTACTCACCCAGTTTACTAAACGTCCCAGCACTCAAAAAGCTGACAACAACCGTTACCTCTGCACAAAAAAAAACATAGAGAATACATGGCTTATCACAATTGTCAATGAGAGAGAACCTATATATCTTCCAGTTTAGATTTATGTCATTGATGTAGTACGTGTACGCACCGTCATCTTTGAAACAGGGGTCACCTTCGAGTGAACATGCCTTCAGGATATCATCATATACCGGCATAACAGGGGCATCAAAAAGAAACACTGAATGTGAAGATGATACTGAAGACTCTTCTGCAGGCCAAATGTATCTTTGACGTTGTTCGAAACTGCAGGATGCCAATGCAGTCTTCAATTCTCCCAGGACCGTGTTAACTGGCTTTTTTTTTCTTTCGGATCTAGTGTCTGATACAATATCACCACTGTAGACATACGCAATTTCGGATGGTGGAGCAGACATTGTTATTTGATCAAAGTGTTTGTTGGCTTGCTTTTTTAGGAAATCGTAGCATCGAGGAAACAGAAAGAAGCAAACGAATGCAATGTATTTATATGTATTTAATTCATTGGGGAAAAGGGTCCAATCTCCCTTGTATTACTCCAACAGTTAAAGAGGGCTGAAGGGAGAATGGATTATACTGCTGTCAAGAAGAGTTAGAGAATGGGTCAAAAATGGCCATTGTTCGCATTCGGAGATCCCCTTTTGTGAAATCGGAATTTCGGGCCGAGTCGGATCGAGTAAAAAGAAGAAAAAGAGGTGATGGGCTAAAGGAACAGAATAGTCTTCCAGAAATTACTTTGTGAACTGGCTATATTGCTGTTCAATGTCCGATTTTCATTGTTTGAAATTTTGATGTCTGTCATGACACAATATCTTATGTTCTAGTATTACTGAGATTTATCAACTAATGTCCATGTATGTCCGAAGATGTTATTTCCTTTCTTGTTATATATTTGAGACGTTTCTAAAACGTCAACGAGGAGCGTGTATTAGATGAGTTTTTGAATAAGGTTCTGGATGCATAAGTACTCTCACCGGACTTTGTGGGCGTACGCCTATGTCTAGTTAGACGTTCGTCATCCATCACAGGTGGTTCCAATGTCTCAGTGATGCCTTCGTCATCCATGAGGGTGTTGGCAACCTTGACAATATCGGCACCTGTGTCCACTTCTTCTTCTACCTCTTTTACAGAGTCTTCGAACTTGGATCCACACGGAATGACGTTCCAAACTTTGGAATAAATCCCCAACCCACACGAGTAGATACCCGAGAAGTTGAGCCTTACATCTTTATTCATATTGACATCAAAATTGCAATGTGAAAAAAATCGATAGATTTTATAAGGTTGGTCTTCATAAGGAATTTCTTCCAAGGTGCTTCTGACTCGCATATTTGTTTGGATGAGCAGCCTACGCATCTGCCATGCAGTCGGAGGCTCACCCCTCCTCTTCAATTCTTCATACATATGCACCCAGATGTCCCAAAATGGGTAATTTACTATATCGTTCGTCCCGGTCATAAGCACAGCTGGTGGGTTCTTACCTAGCAAGCGGTCTGATCGGACACTAGCAATACGAAGATTAGCAATTTGGTGGGTTCGGACAGGCTCTTCTCCATATATTCGATCCATCTTGGGAGCATAGGACTTCAAAGGTGGCGCTTCTTTGGCCAGGATAGAGTTGAGCCTCTCATATCCACCAGCTTCAATGATCTTCTTTTCCACTACTTTCTCCAGCCCCCACTTGTCGCTATTGGAAAACCTAAACAGAAAATACCTGTTCCGAACCCAGGGACCACGTATTATCAAAACCTCAGTCGTCTTGTATCGTAGAGTAGTTTCAGTCGCATCTCTATTTTCCTTTTCGTCCTCGTTATCACCGTCATAAAGCATATGTATTTCGTCAAAGAGGTTGCAAAGCACTGGATGCCTAGAGACCATGATGTTGTAGTAGTCGTTAAGGCGCCACTCTTCTTCAAACGACGCACACTCTTGGAGTTGCTTCCGTTTCTCCAGCTCTGAGCAGGTGCATCTGGGCGTGCATCCGTCTCTCGTAATCTTGATAGGCATTTAAGTAACTTGCAAGACTGTGATTGATTGTAGAGTTTGGTGTTTGTCAATCAGAAGAGAGTACTCATTTAGAGAGTAGGAAGGTTGTGCTATGTGAAGAGTTAATTGCCTTGACCTATTTGCTCCTTCATCAATATTCGACCGAAGGGAAATAAAGGTTATATGGCATTACGACATATTTTTCAAAAGAAACCATACGTAATATCATTTTAAAGACAATGATAATTAACCGTACATTAGAGGATTTAGATAAAATAGAACGTCGGTGGGTTAAACAGAAGTCTCTGGCACCTTTTATACGTAAAGGGAAAGGCACGTATAAACCCTGAGGGATATGGAAGTATGGCATAAGTTATGAACAAGTTATGATCAGACTAAAATTTCAATTTATTTGTAGGTTACGCATATTTTCAAACTAAGACTACTTCCACTTGTTTGCTGATTGAGGTTGTTCTAGTCAGATATGGCTGACACTTCCAGACACGGGCCTAAGATGAGCTTTTCTTTCATTTCCAGGGTTTTTGTAGTAAAGGTTGTCAGAATTAGACACATATACGACTTAATGATTCAATGATGTACCTAAGTAACCTGCTAGTTCCTTTAACTTTAATTTAATTTCGTTTATGGAAATTGATAGTACCAAGGAACATGAATAACGTTGAATTGTTTAGTTTACAAAGGAATCAAAATTTTTCCGGTTACTAGTACGCAAAAATATCATCTACAAGCATTTATTGTAAATTATTACCAATGTCAAAGCAACGAAAACCGATTCATCTCTATAATATACTACTGTGAATACTTTTCCGCTTATTCGGTCCAACGATTTACACTCTCCTACGTTCTTGAAAAGGTGGAAATAAACTCATTTCTTGTCTTTGTTTTCTAGGTCACAAAATATGTCTTAAATGCTTAGCTAGATATTTTTACTTGCGATGAACTCTTCAAATTAATATATAGATAGACATCGGGATTAGAGTGTCTGCATGTGGTCCATAATCTTTCTAAAACCAGAGAAGTCGTCACAATTGGTTATTTTATATATTACCCAAGCCAACTCATCACCTGTGCATGTTGTGTAGATTAAGGTATTTTACAGAGTTATTATAGGTTTTTATCCGCCAGACTGTTGAGTTACTACTATTCATCTTATTTACTGACATTTTTTTCATTGCGCTATAAAATTTCAGTGCCCTTCCTTTCTTTCCACTGACCATTGTCCTTTTTCGATCATCTTCAATGCAACTACAACGAAGCAAATCTTATACAGATATCAGGTAGACTGTACATCCACAATTCGTTAGTTTCACACTTCTTTTTTAGGTTATGGTTTGTGTTAGGATTACGAGAGACGGATGCACGCCCAGATGCACCTGCTCAGAGCTGGAGAAACGGAAGCAACTCCAAGAGTGTGCGTCGTTTGAAGAAGAGTGGCGCCTTAACGACTACTACAACATCATGGTCTCTAGGCATCCAGTGCTTTGCAACCTCTTTGACGAAATACATATGCTTTATGACGGTGATAACGAGGACGAAAAGGAAAATAGAGATGCGACTGAAACTACTCTACGATACAAGACGACTGAGGTTTTGATAATACGTGGTCCCTGGGTTCGGAACAGGTATTTTCTGTTTAGGTTTTCCAATAGCGACAAGTGGGGGCTGGAGAAAGTAGTGGAAAAGAAGATCATTGAAGCTGGTGGATATGAGAGGCTCAACTCTATCCTGGCCAAAGAAGCGCCACCTTTGAAGTCCTATGCTCCCAAGATGGATCGAATATATGGAGAAGAGCCTGTCCGAACCCACCAAATTGCTAATCTTCGTATTGCTAGTGTCCGATCAGACCGCTTGCTAGGTAAGAACCCACCAGCTGTGCTTATGACCGGGACGAACGATATAGTAAATTACCCATTTTGGGACATCTGGGTGCATATGTATGAAGAATTGAAGAGGAGGGGTGAGCCTCCGACTGCATGGCAGATGCGTAGGCTGCTCATCCAAACAAATATGCGAGTCAGAAGCACCTTGGAAGAAATTCCTTATGAAGACCAACCTTATAAAATCTATCGATTTTTTTCACATTGCAATTTTGATGTCAATATGAATAAAGATGTAAGGCTCAACTTCTCGGGTATCTACTCGTGTGGGTTGGGGATTTATTCCAAAGTTTGGAACGTCATTCCGTGTGGATCCAAGTTCGAAGACTCTGTAAAAGAGGTAGAAGAAGAAGTGGACACAGGTGCCGATATTGTCAAGGTTGCCAACACCCTCATGGATGACGAAGGCATCACTGAGACATTGGAACCACCTGTGATGGATGACGAACGTCTAACTAGACATAGGCGTACGCCCACAAAGTCCGGTGAGAGTACTTATGCATCCAGAACCTTATTCAAAAACTCATCTAATACACGCTCCTCGTTGACGTTTAGAAACGTCTCAAA
The DNA here is from genome assembly GCF_000237345.1 of Naumovozyma castellii. NCBI lineage: Eukaryota > Fungi > Ascomycota > Saccharomycetes > Saccharomycetales > Saccharomycetaceae > Naumovozyma > Naumovozyma castellii. Next base: position 741,850 of record NC_016496.1, on the reverse strand, counting down.
TATATAACAAGAAAGGAAATAACATCTTCGGACATACATGGACATTAGTTGATAAATCTCAGTAATACTAGAACATAAGATATTGTGTCATGACAGACATCAAAATTTCAAACAATGAAAATCGGACATTGAACAGCAATATAGCCAGTTCACAAAGTAATTTCTGGAAGACTATTCTGTTCCTTTAGCCCATCACCTCTTTTTCTTCTTTTTACTTGATCCTTTTCGCCCGAATTTCCGATTTCGCAAAAGGGAATCTCCGAATGCGAACAATGGCCATTTTTGACCCATTCTCTAACTCCTCTTGACAGCAGTATAATCCATTCTTCCTTCAGCCGTTGCAACTGTTGGAGTAATACTGAGGAGATTGGACCCACACAGAATGAAACTTTAAGTAGATATTGTGTCATTAAAGATATACAACTATATTAAGATATTTTACAATTTATAAAACTCCCTTGTCCAGGTATAAAAAAGTTACACACATGGTGTCTTGAAATGGTATGAAAAAAAAACAGAAAATAGTAAGTCGCTTAGATTCCCTCAAATCTAAATTCAACTTTCTTGTTCATCAGTTAAAATCCACCATTGAAACCATTAGTGTTAGCGCTATTCATTAACATCAAAGGTTGACCAGAGGCATTTGCTCCTGCTTCACCAGATTTTTCAGCTAGTTGCTCCGAAAGTTTTTGAATATTTGTTTGTTGTTCCTTCTTAATGGAAATTTCATAAGGCTTAATATAATCATCTAAGGAATTCAACCATGAAAGTTCTAAAACAACGTCATATTGGATGAGGTGGTATGCTGAATACAACAGAGCAACAAATGCTTCCTTGTTGCCAGTTTCCACAAAGTACGATAATAAATCTTCTGCAACTTTAGGGTCCTGAGAAATTGCAGCGGTTTCAATTGCATCCTTCCAAAGCTTCTCATTCTTCAAGATAGTCAAACACTTGGCCCATTTCTTATTTCTACGGTATAACAGTGCGGCAATCTTCTTGAAAAAGATTAGATCATGAGTTTCTAATGTGGCAGCAAGACCCAATTGGTCAAACTTATCATAAGCATCGACAGCATCTTGTAGAGCCTTGTAATCTTCTTCCTCAATAACTAATTCGTGATAAGCTTCGTTAACCACAGAGTTATTCTTTGGTAGAATGTTAATTAAGAATGGCTTAATTAGAGGTAAGTTATCAGATTTGGCAAAGATCTTTACAGTTCTTGGAATATCTAATCTTGGAGTTAAAACAGATAGCAGATCAATTAACAAAGATGGATGTTCTTTAACATAAAAGTTAATAGCCTTGTAGTAAATTTCCAGATTGGAAACCTTCACAATAACCTCCTTGAAATAAGAATGATCCAGATCCTTCGTAGATTTATCGATCATGACCAAAGCAGCATTGTCCCATTCATCATAATGAGCATATAGGAATACCAGTTCTTGCCATAGATGGGCGTCTTCCACAGCTCTGATGACCTTAGGAATATTAATTCTTGACCAGAATAATTTTAAATGTTCAAAGGTCTTCTTTGGTTCATATTTGGAGTAAAGAACGGCTAATTCGGTAAACATACCCATATGAGCTCTTTCAAGACCCATACCAGCTTCAAACAAAGAAATTAATTCATCAAAGTAACCATTGGTCTCATACTTATTAACCAATTCATCTAATTCCTCCGCATGAATAATCAAGTTTAGACCACAGATTTGTGCTAATCTAAACTCCTTCTTTTCAATACAAGCATCATTAACTAATTTCCAAACCTTGATATTTGAAGCCTTTCTGGCAGTGTCAACAGCTCCTTGGTAATCATCCAAGTAAACTAAAGTAGATGCCAATTTAGAATAGTTGGAAATACTAGCATAACATAATCTTGCAGCCTTATAATTCTTCAATTCAAACAATTTATCACCTACATTATCCAAATTGGCAACATTTGAACCGGCTAAGATATTTTCAATTTCATGAATCTTGTCCAGTTGAGCATAGGCCAAAATTAAAGAACCGTCAATCTTGGATTCCTTCAAGGTCTTTCTTGCCATCAGCAAGTATGGGATTAACTCTTCATATTTTTCAGCTTGTTCAGCAATGTCAATAACATTTTCAAACTTAGATGGATCTTCTGCCTTGATGTAAGAATCAATAGCATCTGGAATACGTAACCCATCTAATTGAGCAGTACCCAATTGGGACCACAATTCTGGAGTATTAATTTTGTCAACGTAGGTAGCAGCTCTATCCAAAGACATGATTTCTTCAACCAAGACACCCAAGGCCTTACTGTACATTTCGTGCTTATCATAGATTTCAAAGGCTTCTTCCTTCAAATCGTTGGCAATACACAATGGAGCAATTTCATCAGCATCGTAGTTATCTAACTTCTCAATATAGTTGGAAACTTTGGTTGGTTCGTACTTAATTGCAGACAAAAGTAATAGTCCTTGTAGAGCAACATTATCATTGAATGGAGAAGGTTCTAAGATAATCTTTTCTAACAATTCGATTAATTCCAGCTTCAAATCGTTACTCATGAAAGCTTGAACGGTTAAAGAAACTGGTTCAGGATCAGTCAATTCAGGAATACCAACAGAGATAACAGAATCAATCAGTTGACGTCTATGAACATTTTCAGGGTTCAAAACTTTATTCCATAATTCTGGATCAGAACGTTTTAACAAATACCTAGCTTGGTATTTGTACATGGTGTTTTCATTGGTGATTCTGATTAAATCATCATCATTGGAACCTTTGTCATATGCGATATAAGCTAAGTATGGATCTCTCTTTTCACAGTAACGACCAACATCTAAAGTATCGTATTGGTCGTTTTCTTTTAAGAACTTCTCTGGAGAATTATTCGAATCGATGTAGATTTTAGCAAGAGCATTGTAGACAGCTTGGTCTTGAACACCTTGATTTAGAGTAGCTTCCAGGAAGGGCAATAATAGTTTCAATTTATTTCTCTTTTCCACTTCAGTAGTTAACTCAGCAATTGGAACTTGGCCTAGAACTGATTGTAACAAGTCTTGAATGAATTTCTCATCACAGTCCATATCTAATAAGGCGCCAATAACTTGGGCAGTTCTTGATGGATTAATTTGTTGGACATAAGTTTCAATGAATTTCAAATTTTGAGATTTGTATAAATAAAGAATTAATTCATGAACAAAGTTGAAACGGTCACAAACAACAACCAATGGAATTTGGTCGTTCAAGTTGGCGTCCTTCAAGAAGTTCTTAACTCTTTCTGGGTCATAGACATTGTTATCTCTGACAATTCTTTCAATCTCGGTGAATTGATTCATCTTGGCAGCAGCTTCAATATATTTGTAAACAACATCCTTATCTTCAGTTAAGTTCACTAAGGAGGCCAAATAATAGTATAAACCTTCAGTGGCCTTATAGTCTTCGAACATCTTAATCAAGGTAGCAGAACCTAATAAATCGGAATATTTAGTCGCCACTTGCACGATAATTTGAATATTAGCTTGCAAATTGTTGTCCATTAAGGCTCTCAAACATGCTAAAGATTGTTCCACATTTAATTTACCAAAATAAGCAATTAACCAGTCAATTGGTAAGGCATCAGTATGAACAATACATCTCTTAATATCTGTAATATCGGTATAGTTCTCCAAAGCTCTCTGGTATAAATTTGCCTTTTCAGCTAAAGAGGCAATAGTTGGTTTATCATAATGGGAGAAAATATTGTTACCCATGATAGCATCAGCCACTTGTGGAGCATGTAATAAGTTGACTTCCAAGACACGGGTTTGCAAATGACCTTGATCTGGAGTGTCAGATTTTAGAGCATCTAATAATAGAGAAGTACCTTGTTGGATATGGTTTTGAGAGAAGAAAATATCAGCAATCTTTTCAATATCCAATTGTTGGGCGGTTTCAGGATTTTGTAACAAAGAGATGGCAAACTCAGAAGCTCTATCTGGAGAAGTTCTGGCAATGGTAGAAATTAGAACTAAGAAGTTTGGTTGGAAATTCACTTTTTGACAATATGGAATAATTTTTTCAAATTGTTGCAATTCAGCCAATGATGAGATAACCTTTGGATGACATTGTGCTCTTAAATAACATGCCAATGATAATGTGGTGTCGAATGGCTTAACGATGTCACCTAATTCTTCAGAACATTCCAATTTATCTTCTTTCAACCATTTTTCAAATAGTTGTTTTCTGTCCTGCTGTAAGACTGGTCTAGCTAACTCAATAGTTTCTTCTTTATTTAATTTCCCCTTATCCAATAAAGTGGAGAAATATAATAGGATTGGAGAAATGGCACCTGGTGCAGCTTGAATATTTTTCAATCTATTGATAGTGTTTTGGTTTCTTAATGATTGTGATGAAGCTGCAATCTTGGCAGCATTTTGGTAATCGTTTTGTGCCAATAAGGATTCAAATTGCTTTGTAAATAAATCATCAGCACCTGGAAGACCACCTCTTGTTGCCACAGTTAGCGCTAAGGAAACATTTGATAACTTATTTAGGATATATGGAACGATTTGAGAAGTTGAAATTTCCACTGCTAAAACTTGACCCTTCTTGTTAATACAGGCAATACCATTTTTTTCATGATATGAAGTTGCGGTAAAGACAGATTCTGCTGTAATTCTGTTAACAAATAGATTGGTACCAGTTTCTAGTTCATATAGGTGAATGAACCCATATTTGGTCAATAAGTAAACAATACCATATTTTTCTGAAACTTGCACAGCAATTGGGAAATCATTAGTAGCATCAGGTGGGAAAAAAATTTCGCTATTTTTCTTTTGATATTGAGTAGGCAATGATTGATCATGGTCGATTTCAATGATTCTCAATTCACCTGTTCCAGTAGTAGCGTTTCTATTACCTGTCACGAAGACTTGAACAGGACTACTTCCATTACCTTCCAATAAGATGTTTGTGAAGATAGCGACGTGTCCGTCAATTGCTTGAGAAATATTACGTTGTTTGGAAAATAATTGAATCTTACCGGCAATACGACCATTTTCTTGTAATATACCCACCACAGCAAACCAATCTAGTTTAGCGTTTGCGACAAAGTTAATAATTTGGGTATTGTTCAAATTTGCGTGTCTTGCGGTCAAGACGGTAGGTCTGGCATCTACAACGCCATCAAAGACATTGCAGATCAAGACTGATTGAGATGTAACTAAACCTAAAGTTTCATCATTTAACCATTTCCAGAAAATGATTGGTTCCGTTAGGGTAAACGATTTCAATTTTGTCTTTGTCTCCAAATTGAAGATTTGCACAATGGTTCCATTAGCTCTCACGGAGATAACCATTTGATTTGGATGCATTATGGCAGAATCACCACCCATGTTTTTCTTAGTCACTTGATTTCCATTGGCTAGATCGACGATAGACACCGAATTGGAACCATCATGGGATTCTCTTACGGTAACATAGTGGTCACTTTCGAAGGTGGTTGATCTAAAGTCCAGGGATTGAGGGGAAATCCCTAGAGAGGTTAAATCGACCAATTCTGTAAATTCAATAGGCAGATCACTCATGTTATTGTTCTTGTTGTTCTTGAGTTTCTATACAGAGGTTGAGGGAGAGACTGTATCGTAAAGCTCAATTGCAGACGATTGGTTCTGATTATTGAATGTACAGCGATAAATGTTTCAGTGGAAGAAGTTAATTGTCAACTTGTTGCAGTTGAAGAAACTCGCCAAGTGGCCCGTTTCTCGAGGTTAAAGGGGGGCTGCGGGCTTGGTTAGGGCTTGGGCCGACAAGGAAATTTTTCCTGTCTAACGTATGGGGTAACCCTTACCTTAATAAATATATAAGGGTTTCATCTAAAGTTTATTAGGGTAGCAGGAAGGCTTAAGATAGGTCAATTTAGGGTAAAACTGAATTTATCTATTTTGGGAAGCTAAAGTAGTGAAATCGACAAAATCTAAAGTGATAAAGATGATTATATCAATATAACCAAGTGTGAATGTATTTATTGAGTTTAGGTGACTCAATGGCATCAAGTGGAATAATGTATGTTTTCTGCCTGAGAAACCCATGGATCAGCGATATAATTATTACAACAGGAAGTTTTTTCTCCAAGGAAATTCATTCCCACCTGATTTAGTATTACTACAAATATATTTACGTAGTATTTAACTGTTCTATGTAGACATTTCTTGTTTACTGCCTCCTCTATTTCACATGGCAAATAAAAACTCGAGAAACAAGATCCGCGAAACACAAAGCAAAAACAAAACAAACAATCGTGTCAAATAAATTCTGGGAAACATCAAGCCTATCACAAAGTCCCTTCATTCATTGCTCTTGTAAAATTTATACATTGTCCTATATATACGTATTAACAAATATCGTAAATATGATTCCCGAACAGAGCCACCTACTGAATGAGAACCCCTTCGTCGATGGCAACGACGAATTCGATTCACCAATGAACGGCTCTTTAAGTCCAGTGTTAAGCAGAAGAGCATCCAGCATATTTTCAATGGACACATCTCCTTTGCCTCCCCCAAATGACACAGATCTCCAAAAATTCACTGATGATAACTTACATTTTTCCATGATAAGAAACTTACATTTAGCAGACTATATTACAATGCTAAATGGATTCTCGGGATTCTATTCTATCATCAGTTGTCTCAGATTTACATTGACTGGGAAACCTCATTACGTTCAGAGAGCACATTTTTTTATATTTCTAGGAATGTGTTTTGATTTCCTAGATGGTAGAGTTGCAAGGTTAAGACATAGAGCCTCCTTAATGGGTCAAGAGTTGGATTCATTAGCAGATATGATCTCCTTTGGTGTGGCCCCTGCGACGATTGCATTTGCTATTGGATTCCAAACAACAGTAGATGTTATTGTACTTTCCTATTTCATCTTATGTGGATTAACCAGATTGGCAAGATTTAATGTCACTGTGAATCAATTACCGAAGGATGTTTCAGGGAAATCTAAATATTTTGAAGGGTTACCAATTCCAACAAGTTTAGTATTGGTATTGGGAATGGCATTATTCGTGAAATGTGATCGTATTTCTGATAATATACCATTGGGGATCATTAGAGAGGGTAAATTTTTAGAATTTCATCCTGTGGTTCTAATATTTTTTATCCATGGATGTGGCTTGATCTCCAAGAGTCTAAAGATTCCAAAATTATGATTATAACCTTAACTTTTCCCATTGCTAATTATCAAAAAAAGGAAGGTCTAGCTTACAAATTCTTTTTAAACTATATGTAAAATGCATGCATTATCCACAGAATTATTTACTTATTAATCATCAATCGATTGAATCAATATCATACATATATCCTGTGCATACTGTCACTTGCTCATCAATTTACAAAAACCCAGTCACCTTGCTCGTGCGGGTATGTCTTTCACCAATATCTTTCAAAAAAAATATCACAATATGAACATCTGGGGTTATCATGGTAAAAAATAAATGCCATCTCCAAGAATCGAACCTGGGTTTCATCGGCCACAACGATGTGTACTAACCACTATACTAAGATGGCATATATTTTACAATTTTTGTATTATGACCGATATTACTGTAAAAATAGTTTTGTCACGTGCTATATATTGTATTTATGACTGGCTTTACTTACGTTTCGTTTACCAATGGATGTTGATGAACATTATACTATGTTCCCAACAAATGTTGATGATTAATTTACTAAATTTAGTTCCAAACAACTTTGTGTTCCGGCTGATCATGTGTTCCGGTTAGTCAAGTTGTACAAGTTTTCTCGAGTGTTCCGACTAGTACTCCCTAATAAAGTCTTACAGATTTTGAGAGTGTTCTTTTACATCCGAAGATCATTTCCCTTGGAACGGTGTGTTAAATCTAGACGATTAATACGTTAACCAATTTAGGAAATACATTGAAGAAATGTGAAAAACTACTATGCTAGATAAAATTGTGAAAACTATAATGAACAGTTGGACTAGTGTAAAGAAGATGAATGCAACAAAATAATAGAGAGCAAGGTGAGCAAAAGGCTTACTCTGAACTTCCAGGCAATTTAATACCTTATCATGACTTAGTTTCACCAAAATTGTTAATTTAGAGAAATTGTATACGAGCTAATTTGCTAAAAAATACAAAAGGCAACTACGTAAAGGACACTGGTAAAAATTGAGAAGGAAAAAAATAACAAAGATCAACAGTTTTGTCTTAGATGCTGGCATTAATTTCCAAAATAACTGAATGATCATGATAATCTAGCATACAGCTGTTATAATATCAACAACTATTGTAATTATACGCATTCCTTCAGAGTAGACAGAATTAATGAAATTCAAGTAGGTGAATAAGCCAGGTAAGAAGCATATCATCCAAACCATATTAATAATAATAGAAAAATGGTATCAAACTATGATTTAGGGTATGGTCAATTTTCTTCCTCAATGGAATACTCAGAATTTCTATCACTTTCATTTTTTGAGAGTATATCTTTTTTCAAGACCTGGTATCCCAATAATATTTATTTTAATAGAACTCATTATTCATTAGTGTTTTTATTAATGCAAAATTTAATCTCTTCAAAAGTTGAGCACTCAATCGTGTATTTGCTTGAGGGAGTTTAGCTTATATATGTTTCCTTATTTGCTCGTGAACCTTTTTTAAATCTCCAAAGATAGCTTACCTAATCGTTGTTCAAAGTCCGACCCCCATTGTTTTTTTATCATTTAATACCCAAAGAACTTCAGACACATCCAACTAAGAGGCTGTCAAAAAAAAAGAGTAAAGCTATTGAATATTAGTATGAAATAATAAAAACATTCGATGGATCTGAACAGATAAGATAAGTTGTTATTTAAAAAGAGTTTTTGTCACAATTTGAGTTTCAAAAACTTACCGATATCACAATCATGAAAAAGTAAGAGTTATGCTAGCTGCAATAATTCCCAATAAAATGAAAAGCCACATTTCTAATTCATACTTTTTCCTTCTCGACAAGAAACACAAGGCTCCTAGAATGTTGATAACCGATATTGTATAAGAAAAACACAGTCTAATGTCTTGCATCTCTTCATTATTTTTGATTATATTCAGCCGGATGAGTTTGGGAAAGGGCACCTACTCCATTGATCGCCAATAGTTTAGGAAAAAAGTATGAATTAGAAATGTGGTTTTTCATTTTATTGAGAATTTTTGCAGCTAGCATAACCCTTACTTTTTCATGCCTGTGATATCAATAAGTTTTTGAAACTCAGATTGTAACAAGTATTTCAAATGACAAATGTTGAGATTATTAATTCAGACCCATCGATTGTTTTTCTCATTTTGTTATAATATAGCTATAAAATTACTCTTTCTCTTTTTGACAGCCTCAATTTATCATTAACTTCTATGGAGTTGGTGTAACTCTTTTATTGCTGTCCTTGGGATGTTTAAGTCTAAGAAGTGAATCAAGTTACATATTTGGGGAAAGCGTTACATTTGGAGTTTGTGCCATTAATCTTCATAATTCATGCGCTCATTTGGCACAAAACGGAAGATGATTACGTAATTGGGAAAAGAATACTTATATATAAAATGCCTTGGATTTTTATAAAGATTTTTTAAATGAGTTTCATCTCTTCCCCTAAATGGGAAGAATTATTCTCACATGCATTCGAATAGAGCCTAAACAGTTACTTCCCACCTTATCAATCAACTTCAATCAAATTAATAAAATAAAAGTATTGTTTTAAAATCTTATATAAATATAGAAGTCATTAAACATAAAAATAGTAGACAGAGAAATAAAAAATTCATCAAAATCTATCAAGGATTGATTATTTATTTAACAGGTTCAACGTTCCAGATTGTGTCAGCGTATTCTTCAATACAACGATCACTACTAAAGAAACCAACGTTTGCTACACTTAGGATACATTTCTTGATCCATTCACTCTTTTGATTATGATACACTTGATCAACCAATTCTTGAGTGGCAATGTAAGAATCGAAATCGTCACTAACCAAATAGTAATCACCGTGAAGCTTAATACTATCAACCAATGGTTTGAATTCGTTTGGATTTTCTGGGGAGAAAGTACCATTTTCAACGTATTCTAAGACCTTGGATAGATCAGTTGGTAAAGCTTGGGCATGGTATTGATGGTTGTATCTTAATTCTTCCACATTTTCACTTAGATTACCGAATAAGAAAATGTTGTCTTCACCAATTTCTCTTGTAATTTCAACATTAGCACCATCGACAGTACCAATAATCAAACCACCGTTCATGACGAATTTCATGTTGGAAGTACCAGAGGCTTCAGTACCAGCAGTAGAAATATGTTCACTTAAATCACTGGCAGGGATAATAATTTCAGCCTTGGAGACATTATATTCTGGGACAAAGACGACCTTAATTAAATCTTCGATTTCTGGATCATTGTTAACCACTTCAGCAACAGAGTTAATCAACTTAATAATTAATTTAGCCATGTAGTAACCTGGAGCACTCTTACCACCAAAGATGGAAACCTTACGTGGGTACTTCTTGGAAACTTCTTCAATCGAGGCACCATTTTCAATCATGGTCTTGATGGCCAAGTAACGATAAATCACACCAAATACATTCAATTGTTGACGTTTATATTCATGAATACGTTTCACTTGAATATCGAATAAAGTTTCACCAATATGTTCTCTATCAATGATATCGACACCATCATTCAATTTCTTAATTAAATCAGCCAAACGAACCTTATTTTGATGTTTCACTTCGTTCCATTTTTCTTGGAATTTCTTATCATCTGCGAATTTAGCCAATTGAGTCAAATTAGCCATGTTTAACAAATAGTCTTCATTTGGATCATTCAAAGTGGTACTGATCAAGTCAGCCAACTTTGGATTTGCTTGTTTCAACCATCTTCTTGGAGTAATACCGTTAGTGACATTAGTAAATTTGGATGGACCGTAGAATTTGACAAAATCAGCAAAGATAGTAGTCTTGATTAATTCAGAATGTAATTCAGCGACACCATTGACCTTATGAGAACCAACAATGGCCAAGAAAGCCATTCTAATTTGTCTTTCAGAAGAATTTTCTTCAATGATGGAAATACGGTTTAATAAATCGACATCCTTAGGGAATTTCTTAGCAACATCTTGTAAGAAGAACCAATTAATATCGTAAATGATTTCCAAATGTCTTGGTAACAAGTGACCGAATAAACTAATTGGCCATTTTTCCAAAGCTTCTTGCATGACAGTATGGTTAGTGTATGCAAAAGTATTTTGACAAATGTCCCAAGCCTTATGCCAGTCCAATTTTTCCAAATCGACTAAGATTCTTTGTAATTCCACAATGGCTAAAGTTGGATGAGTATCATTTAATTGAATGGCAATTTGTACAGGGAATTCACTCCATGGTCTCTTACTCTTCTTGAATCTTCTCACGATATCATGCAATGAAGCACTACACCAGAAATATTGTTGTTTCAATCTTAATTCTTTACCTTGTTCGAAATTATCATTTGGATACAAACAAGCAGTGATGGATTCAGCACGTTGTTGTTGTGCTACAGAATTCTTATAGTCACCACTGTTAAATTTGGCGAAATCGAATTCAGTAGTTGGACGTGCTTGCCATAATCTCAAATTATTGACATTATTAGTCTTGAAACCTGGGACTGGGAAATCATAAGCAACGGCAAGAACTCGTTCACTACCGATCCATTGAGATGGAGCCAAAGTGGAACCATTCTTATCTGGTCTATCGACGTACCCATAGAAAGTCACTGGAATTTGCACTTCATTACGTTCAATTTCCCAAGCATTACCGAAATTCAACCAATAATCTGGAGTTTCCACTTGATAACCATCGATAATCTTTTGGGCAAAGATACCGTATTGGTAACGTAACCCATACCCCCAAGCAGGGATATTTTCTGTAGCCATTGAATCGACAAAGCAGGCAGCCAAACGACCTAACCCACCATTACCCAACCCGGCATCAGGTTCTTGTTCCAAGACATCTTCCAATTTGAATCCTAAGTCATCCAAGGCAGAATCAATCATTTTTCTTGGTTCCTTAACCGCGGTATCCTTTTCCACTTTCGCGCCGTCAATATTGGTATCCTTAGAAGTGTCCTTCGAGATATCCATATTAATCAAGGCGTTATCCAGTGCTCTCCCCATCAAAAACTCCAAAGAAAGATAATAGACTCTCTTTGGATCTCTAGTGGTAAACTTTTGCTGGGTCTTGTTCCAGTCAATGATCAAATTATCACGAACACTCATTGAAGTAGCTTCGTAAGCGGCTAAATCATCACAATTGTAAAGAGATCTACCCAGAGTGGTCTCCACGTGATCGATGAATCTGTCCTGGAAGTCTTCACCTTCCGTGAACTTTTGCACTTGATGCTTCGTCCAAAGGGAACGAGATTTCAAGGGGATGATGGAATCGATGGATTTGATTTCGCTGGGCAAGAACCCGGTCAGCCTTCTTGTTAGACGAGGGATCTGTTTTGGGGAGCTTGGCTCCTCGGTGATCATGTCATTGGTGGTACTAGTGCTAACCATGATGAACGAGTGATTGTGTTGTATAGTAGCAGCTAATTGTGTTTCTTGTGGTGGTGGGAGCGAGAAGTAAGAAGCAACCAGGGAGAGACGATTGCGTTACACGGGAAGGGAAAAGGTATTTATAGGCAGGCGGTGGGAGAAATAGGGAGATCCCACCACAACGTGTGCCAGACAGACAGACAGACAGGTGCCAAACAGAACAGAACAGAACAGAACAGGTTCGGTTCCCCCCTGAACATTACCCTCCGTATCGGCCCCCTAATTTCGCTTCGCTTCACGCCGCTTAACCGGTCTGCCTGGGTTACGTAAGGTAACGTGAAGAGGGTGCTGGGGTAGCACAACAATGCCTGGATGAGTCGCTGGGAAGCTGGAACGAACTGGACTCCACTGCCGAAAATCCCTCACCGGTGACACAACACAGACATTGTCTGGACAACCAAGGGTCTCACTATAACCTTATTAATAATACTGATATCGTTTGGTCGTGTACATATCTATCCATATACGCACGTACGTATGTTATACTATATAACTCTATAAACACGGAGAGACGAGACGAGACGAGACGCTGTAACCTGTACTGGTGCTCTCATTCTCTGATAAATGCCAAGTGTGTTTGTCGGTGTGTCTCTTGATGGCAGATTAACATAACATTCCCATCCCCTATTTTATGCGTCTTGTTCTTTTTTTTTTTCGTTTGTTTCATTTCATTTTCATCATGACGAAGCCTTAAACTTAGAACTCTTACAATTCCCAGTTAATTGATTCTTAGGGAATGTGTAACCAGCTTGCTTCCAACTTGTCAAATTGGCATCAGAATATGCATTCAAATGTGATTGAATGTAATCATATGTAGGGTAATCCTCGGGATCACACGTGATTGATTGCGTATCATTAGGTTGGTATATTCTCACGTAATCAATCGACATGGTCACAGGGAAGAAAATGTATTGCCAATCAATGTATGCCCAATTGTTGGAAATACCTAAATTCATAATAATGGACATGGGTTCTTTACTAATTTGTCTCCAACCAATGTTACCTCTTGGATGTAATGCCTTGGCATAAATGGTAAAGGTGGGGACATCACCAACAAACCAACGAATATAACCATCATCATCATCATTAAGATATTCAATGGCAAATTTTTGGAAATAACCACCATCTGGACCAAATTCATACCATGTGGTATTTAATGTAGACACTGCAGAGACAGCTTGTTGGAAGGGTCCACCACAATATGTATTCATCACAGTTGTAGTAAAATTATAAATTTCAATAAAATCATAATCGGGGATGTACCAAATATCAAATGGTGCCACTTGTAAAGATTGAGATGCAACACCAACACCAAGGGTAGTATCCACTTCACCTTCAATAATATCAATTTCAGGAGCACCTCTACCAACACCAGGATTAGGATGATCTTCACCATCACAAGTACATGCACTTAATTTTTGCCCTGGTAAATAAGAAATACCATCAGGTGAACTTTGATTTGGTGTAATACCAGCGTCACATGAATCATATGAATATGGCCAAACACCATCCGTAGTACCTAAAAACCCAGGTCTAGCTAAATTACCCATGGTCCACAACCCAGGCCATAACCCTGAAACTCTACCATAATTAGGTAAATTTGCAGAAATTTCCAAGGCACCTTGAGTGAAACATACTTTATTCCAACTTTGTAACATACCTGATCTATAATATAATCCATGATTTTGGAATGCATCCATAGTTAATTGTAATGTACCATTCACGGTAGTGGATGCATCGGGAGAATACCATTCTAAATCCTTAGTAGCATCGTAATGAATATCTGGAGCTGTCCAATATTGATCATCACCATCGTAAAAAGTTCTTCCTTCAGCATTAAATTCATCTGAAAAGACAAGCCCCCAATAAGAATCGTCCTTTGCCTGTCTTGAATATGCACTCTTGGGCGTATCTGGATCCACTAACGACGTTCTTATAGCGGATAATTGTGGATATTGATATTGTGTTAAATATTGAATCACTTGAGTGTCCTTCCCATGTTCAGTAGCCCCAGTGAAAGTTAATGCAGGTAGAATGACAAATATCACTACGCCCGCGAGGATAAGAAATACAACACCAACAAGACCACCAAAGGATCTCTTATCCATATATTTGAAATCATCCATATATTTCCTTCTATCTAATCTTGCCTCTTCCTCTGGATCAGGGTTATGTAAATAATCATCATTTTCCTTCTCTTCCGTTAATAGAGGGAATGATGATGCTGGATAACCACCAAATGGTGAAAAATCTTGCTCACCAATGAAGGGGTTACTTGATGCAAATGATTCTGTAGAGGGTAAACCAGGCGATGAAATATTGGAATTTGCGTTGGTCGTTTGAGAATTCGGATTCACCATGGAAGTGACTCGAGAACCAACTAATGGATATCTATCGAATGCAGGTGGAGAAAGAATATCATTAGTGGATATCCCCGTACTTAAAGATGTGGAGGATGGTAAACCTCTCTGTGGGGGTAAGAGAAATGAAGAATCTGGAGCTAGATTATTACTACTGCCTCCATTCTTAGAATAATAACCTTTATATTCTGATACAGCTGCTGGATTCTTGTTTATTTGTAGTTCTGAATTATTATGCATCAAAGACATATTGCTATCTTCTCGGTTTTGATAATGAATGGAGGAAGTGTCTGACCTTAACTCATCGTCATCATCCTGTTCTTCATCGCTTCCTAAGAATGGCTTTGTGCTTCTGCTAGTTCTTGGGAAATTCATAGTTTGATCGTTCAAGAATGGTTGATGTTGATCCACTTGTAGTTCAGAGTCATCATATTCTTCTTGATTCCCGAGGCTCACTGCACTAACATTATGCGATTCTGTTAAATTCCTGATCGCCATGCTTGGTCCTTTTTATCTTCTTATAGTAGTAGGTTTTCCGGTTTAGACTGAGCAATGAGATTCAATGAATGCTGATCTTCCAGGCGTAGTGATTAGTTATAAAGAGTTCTGCAGCCTGAAACTTCTTGACCTTTGTCGATCAAAGCCCTCTCTGTACTTTCTTTCTATTTTTGTTGTTAGTTTTTCAACCATTGAAGGAAAAAAAAGAAAAAAGACCCGACGCGCCAACTTCGATCCACTGTCCCGATTAGGAAATTTGCAATTGGCGACACGCGTCAGTTCTGGCCAACCAAAGTGGCGCAATTGGTTTTGTTCTTTGCAAGCATGACACAAATTGAATATCTATTGTCTTGTCTGTCTACTTATCATATATCGTTAATTATAGAGGTGCTACTGGGGTCGTCCGCAGCGAGCAGAGTTTGATATCGCTCCACTTCTTCATCGGGTATTTCCTCCAGTAGTGGAGTGTGCTGTATCATGCTTACATATGAAGCCTGAGTCTTTGCAAACGAGCGCGCACTGTCGAATTGTACTTCAATATTCCTCACCGACTTGCTTCTTTCCAACAACTCAATTTTCATAACGGCAAACTCGTTATTTTCGATCATGTTGAATCCTAACAATTTCGCATCATCAAAAACTGCATCCAATTCAAAATCTTTAGAGATATTATCGCGTGCACTTCTCACGTTTATTTCATCTCCTCTGTGGTTCAATTCAAGTTCGTAATCTTGGAAAAGTTCCCTTGTAATTCGTTTTCTAATTAATGACATATTCAAATGGGGTAGCACACTTTCCAGTAGCGCATCTTCATCTGGTGTTTCCTCCATATACAGTTGATTTCCGGCAAAATCCTCGACGATTTGGTACACTGGACGATAATACTGTTCCCTTAATTCAAGTAATTGTTTATGTATTTCTCTGGAGAGAATGCGTTTGGGTACGCTTTTGAGAATGCTCAATATGTAACCAGAATTCGTCTTCGCTACAGAATATTTCAACTCTTTTGAAGGATCTGCCTGTCTCTTGCTCTTACGTCTAGGAATAAACGTCTGATGTTGGTTTCCCTTCCTCCTCTTCATCTGTGGCTCATCTAGGTTATCTGGCAAAAAATTGTTCTGGAAAACGGGCAAAGTGGCAAACGTAGCCGGACTGGATAAATAAGATAGCATGATGATTTATTTGTTGGAGTTCTCTGTAAAATGCTAATTTCATGCGGCCTTCTTAGGAAATAATTTGAGTGTTAACAAGTAAGAGAGATAAATCTCTATTATATAAGTCTTGCCATGATCCCCTTCTTCCCAATGTCTCCTTCAAAAATTTTCAGAGCGCAAGTAAGCGCCTAATTTATTTTTTTCTAACGCGTTCTATGACGTTCCCTTAGAAATTTCTAGATCCTTCCCTTTATTTACGTAAAGTTAGATATTGAGAAACAGCTTCCGTTGGTGTTACTCCGTCGTTAGTTGCAAGAGACAGTGGAGGTTGCAAGCATAAGAGCCAAAGGTCCTCTGCTCAGATGAGTCTTTTGATAGAAATTTGTTACGTACGGTTCTCTGGGAAGATACCGCTAGTGGTGAGTTCGTCATAATATGCCCCCGAACATATATCGAAAAAGTAAAGAATCTATTTAGGAAATCAAAATGTCATTGGCAACAGCAATCATTTCTTGTAAAAAATATATACGGGATATGGTAAAAACATTCATAGAATACAGAGAGTGTTAGTTCCCGTTTATGATCGTAAATCTGTATCTACTTCCTTGATGTATATTTGGAATATGAGTATTAGTTTCTTATTAGGTAAATTATTTGAAAAAAGAATATTTAAATTATGCAAAATCTATATCAAAGAATTAAAGTCCTTAAGTCACCCCGTGTAATAATCCATTAAGTAGCATACGATTCCTCTCCAAAGAAAAAATCTAAAGATGCTTCTTAGCCATTTGGGTCTAATCTTATATAATAGTACCCCACATCCATCACCTGTGTTTTCCACTTCAGTAGCTTCAAACCCACTACCTCTCTTAATTAATTTTCTAATAAAGCATCCACCTCTAAACTTTGATTTATTATTACCACATATGGTCAACCTATCCAATTGTTTAAAGAGGGGCCCCTTAGGTCCCACCACGTATTTCCATTGAACAATAGGAAACCAAGTTTGCCTTGGGTCCGTCAATGGTAATTGTTCATCACCCCAACGACCCATCCAATATAACCATTCCACGCCCAATTCCTTTTCTCTTTCACCTTGGGGCCAAAATGAAACTCCATCGAACCTATAAGCGTAAAAATTCAAAAGTGGATCCCAAATCCTACCTCTATCAGTGAAATCACTTAAGGGCATGAAAAATAATTCAGATGGTAAATCATGAGAGAATTGACCTGATGAGGCATAATTGGCATGTGTACCATATGCACTGAAGATGACACGTCTTTCCACTCCACCCATGGTATCTAGTTTTTCTAAACTGGTAAAACGGTAAGCATCACCACCACTATGTGCACTTAACCTGACATATTTGGGCACTCCATTGTGGAATCTTACCAATGTGTGTTCCCAATCTCCTAAATGAGACCCCCAGGGACCACTTGACATGACAAATGGACCTTGATTAAATGCGTAGAAGTAAAACCAAAAGGCATCGACCCATCCATTACCTTTATCCACGACTATTAATAGTGATGGTGAATTTTTAATGTATCCGGTGTCGAAGCTTGGTTTGTTACCAAAGATCCAGGAAGGATCCTTCGTAAAATCATCCAGACATGTGAGGAATGTCTCTGAACTGGGAATATATTGTTTTGTACCATTAGGAAACCGAGTGACATATATGGGTTTCAAGTCTTGTATGGTCAGATTCTCCCTTATTGTGTTATTGTGTGCGTCTGTCAACTTAAAATGTTTGATAAACTCTACTATATCAATTGGGTAATATTTTTCCTCACTATTAAGGTGCACCATCGGACAGTTGTCCAGTATGTAGTTGGGTATGGTGCTTCTATTCGGTAGACTTTTCGTTTCGTTAGTAACCTTTTCTGGGTCTAATAGAGGCAAAGACCTCTTGTTGTGACTATTTCCCCTAGCTGTAGTCCATTGCAGTAGTAATAGTATTAGTAATAATTGTAATTTTAATAATTTGTAAGATATCATTGTTGTTTGAAACGTTGGTTACATTTGGTTCCTTGTGTTTTTTCTCTGATTAACAAGATAACCGTTCCACGACGTATTAATAATAATAATATATATATATATATATATGTGGGCATGTGACGCTTACTACGTGATTACATAAAGATGCGCGCCATTCTGCTTCCTCGAGGGGTATTTATCACGATTCATTGTACGGTAGTCTAATGTGGCTCCAACGACTGACTATTGAGTTCCTCGGGTAGACCGTACCCACTCAGGAAATGATATTGCCGTTCGATCCGGAGATTTTTCCTCGAGGAGTGAAAAGCGCGATAAACGAATCGTACTCCGAGGTCACGTGGCTTTGTTCTCGAGGAAGGACTAGTACGCAACCGCCGACCAACATTTCAAGTGTTGATTAATTACTCAATTAAATAGTCACAAGGGTGCAAAAACATACATATAATGTTCTTTGGGTCGGTGACAACCAATCAATTGGTCGAACAAATGACCAAGTGGCCAATCGACGCACGGCCACGGCCAGTTATATCTTCAGAACAAGAATGTAGAGTACAGTGCGTACCTTAACATCACCGATATGCCTCCCCTACCGAACAACCCCAATACTGCTCAAACAACGCTGATTAGCCATCAACCATGGGTATACACACAAGGTCTATATATATCGCTCGATTGCGATACTTCGCATTACCCCTTTGGTCGTTAATTCCCCCTTTGGGCCAAGCACCAGTGCGCTAATTACGACTGGCACAGAAAATCCCGCGTGAATGCAGCGCTGCGATTGGGCCGGGTCCTGTTCAGACCCTGCACAACAAACAAGTGGGATACTGATTCTACGTGAATTAATTTTTCAGCTCCATCCTGATTCAGGATATATAATCAATTGATCCAGCGTTCAATCAGCAGGGATAGTCTTAAAGTTAATCTTTTCCTTTAAAGAACCATAAGTCGCATAGTCTCATTAAAATTTATTTCTTTCTAGCTAGCGTTCATTCATATATACTCAACCCCCCTCATTGCATGAGACAATAGAGAATTACATCAAACAACACACAAATTAATAACTAATAACTAATAACAGCTAAGCAAAACAAAACAAAACAAAAACAAAATTTGCTACAATGAATGAACAACAATCAATCAAGTCATTCGATAGTAGCAGCTCGTCCATAGGTGACGAGAGTCAAGCACCGGAACAATACGTCCCCAAGGAGTATACTGCTGATGGAGAGGCAAATTCTAGGGGTAACCAATTAAATCTAACGAGAACAGAAACGGCAAAGACATTACAAGACATGGGGATGACCTCAGAAGCTCCCCTTCCAGATATTAATGCACCCCAAGGTTCTAAGAAGCCTGCCATCTTCCCAGAAGAATATACAATGGAAACTCCAACAGGGTTGGTCCCAGTCGTAACGTTACAATCCATTGGTAGGAATTCAAGTGCCATCTCGCGTACAAGAACAAGACAAATTGAAGGATCTAATTTTGAAAATGAAGAAGGTGAAGGCGAATCACCTTCTTCGCAAAGTTTCCTACATAAATTAAGAACCACACAAACACAACATTCTGTTTCGACACAGACCGGAGAAGACGAACCAGATAATCATCTGGATCCAGAAATTGAATTCGTTACTTTTGTCACAAACGATCCAGCAAACCCACATAATTGGCCCCTTTGGATTCGTTGGACATATACTATCTTACTTTCCACTCTGGTCATTTGTGTCGCTTACGGGTCTGCTTGTGTCACTGGTGGTTTTGGTACAATCGAAAAGAAGTTTCATGTATCATTAGAAGCTGCCATTTTATCATGTTCTTTAATGGTGATTGGGTTTTCCGTGGGACCTTTACTTTGGTCCCCCGTTAGTGATCTTTATGGGAGAAGAGTTGCATATTTTTTTTCCATGGGCCTTTATGTCATTTTCAATATTCCATGTGCTATAGCTCCAAATTTAGGGTGTTTACTAGCATGCAGATTTTTATGCGGTGTTTGGTCCTCTTCGGGACTTTGTCTAGTCGGTGGGTCTATCGCTGATATGTTTCCTAGTGAAACAAGAGGTAAGGCTATTGCTTTCTTTGCATATTCCCCTTACTGTGGTCCTGTTTTTGGTCCATTGGTCAATGGGTTTATTAGTGTTTCTACAGGGAGAATGGATTTAATCTTTTGGGTTAATATGGCTTTTGCCGGTGTCATGTGGATAATCTCCTCTGCAATTCCAGAAACTTATGCCCCAGTGATCTTAAAACGTCGTGCTGCTAAATTGAGAAAGGAAACTGGTAATCCTAAGATTATGACTGAACAAGAAGCCCAGGGGATCACTTTTAATGAAATGATGAGTGCATGTGTCATCAGACCATTAAAATTTTCAATTACCGAACCAGTTCTATTCATGACATGTTTCTACGTCTGTTTAATTTACTCTCTATTATACGCTTTCTTCTTCGCATACCCTGTCATTTTTGGTGAATTGTACGGTTATAAAGATAATATGATTGGATTAATGTTTATTCCTATTTTAATTGGTGCCTCTTTTGCGGTGTTAACCACTTTTTGGTGTGAAAGTCAATATCTAAAATTAGTTAAAACACGTAAACCAACTCCAGAAGATCGTCTTTTAGGTGCCAAGATTGGTGCTCCTTTTGCTGCTATTGCATTATGGATGTTAGGTGCCACTACATACAATCATCGTATGTGGTTGGCTCCTGCATCTTCAGGTATGCCATTCGGTTTCGGTATGGTTTTAATTTATTATTCACTAAACAATTACATTATTGATTGTTATGTGCAATATGCATCTTCAGCATTGGCTACTAAGGTTTTCTTAAGATCAGCCGGTGGTGCCGCATTCCCATTATTTACTACTCAAATGTATCACAAGCTAGGTTTACATTGGGCTTCATGGTTATTGGCTTTCATTTGTACTGCTATGATCGCACTACCATTTGCATTTTCATATTATGGGAAAGAGTTAAGACATAAGTTGTCTAAATTCGATTATTCAATTGACGCAATTGAAGATTAGAATGCCTGCATCTTTTGTAAAATAAATGAAGTCACTAAACAGTACAAGTAAATAGTTAACTAAATAAATAAATAAAAAAAAAAAGTGAAAAAACAATATAAAATATATTTATGAGAAGAGAAGGAAAAGGCAAGCAAGTCTTTTGAATAAATGTTTAAAGCCATCTTGGTTTTCAAACTCCAGGTCTAACTGCTGGAAACTGGGATGATCAGCTAGTGATAAGGTCTAAAAGGTGAATGGTATCTACTGATTTGGTATGAAGCGACTGAACTTCTCCCCCATTTATGGGGGATGAAAAGAATGTAGATGAGCTAGAATTATATAATTGTCCGAGAACGTCTTCTCTCATATATAAAATTTACATAGTATGTCGCATTGTACAAACGACTGCGTGTCGGTCTAATAATTCTTTCAACACAATTCTCTCCATTTTTAAATATTTGATCCCTTATAGATGCCTACTTTTATTGGAACTCATTATTTTAAGCGGTGTGACAGTAGTTATAATAATTTGTAGGTAATTGTGGTTGTTTTCAAAAGTTTCTTTAATTATAAATAATTTTGAAAGCAAGACTGAAATTGTTAACTGAATAAAGAAAAAATAAATAAATATCACCAATCCTTTTGAAGTTTTTAGAGTGACAAAATATCTCTAAACAAGAAGTAGATTGAAAAAGTTAAGAACCAAATGGCATCCATCATTCTTGGGGATATTAGGTTTGTTTATCCTCAAGGAAAATGTCAAGCAATTATTTCAGGAAGCTCGCTGTAGTAGGACCTATACTCGAAAGAGGTTGGTTAGTGTTACAAGATATTCTTAATATCAACTATTTAGTTTTTCCAAAGGGTGAAAATTTATCTCCTGATGAATTGAATGTTTTTTTAATAGTTCATATGGCTAACTGTCTTCTTCCTTGTTTCGTTAACCATTGGAGGTTGATCAACACCGCTTAAAATAATGAGTTCCAATAAAAGTAGGCATCTATAAGGGATCAAATATTTAAAAATGGAGAGAATTGTGTTGAAAGAATTATTAGACCGACACGCAGTCGTTTGTACAATGCGATATACTATGCAAATTTTATATATGAGAGAAGACGTTCTCGAACAATTATATAGTTCTAGCTCATCTACATTCTTTTCATCCCCCATAAATGGGGGAGAAGTTCAGTCGCTTCATACCAAATTAGTAGATACCATTCACCTTTTAGACCTTATCACTAGCTGATCATCCCAGTTTCCAGCAGTTAGACAATATTTAAACACTTCTTCTTGGTAAATCTTATGTATATAAAAACTTTAGTGGATGATCTTTGGGTTAATCTTTAGAAGAAATTTACCTGAATGACAAAGTTGTGATCCATCTATTCTACTTTGTCTACCCAATCGCATTCACAATTTTTTAGTTTTCGTTCGACTATCTACTTTCGTTTTTAAAACATGTCAGCAAATTCTGAAAGTTTCATCTTGCGTTTGCTCTTTGATTAAAAGGTTTCCAAAGCTGGAGTTCTGAAAATCCTCGCTATGATTTAAGTTCTGTCTCTCGGAACTGTGTCGCTTTTTCAAATCAGCTTATCATCATGAGTTACCAGTTGTTTCGCGACTTTCGGGAAAATGTAACCATTGCACATTCTAAGGGAATAACGTTAACAAAGTATATTCTGCTTGAACATCATAGAAAGTTCCAATAAACTTTGTATCAACCGAAGAATCAACAAAAAAGTGCTTACTTCAATCAATTTACTGGCTTTCGCTTTTTGATTCGATAAAAGACATTTTAGGGAGAATGATATTTGATGGCAAAATCTTAGATTCCCTCAAATCTATTGATTTAAGTTTACAAACAATATTTCAGGCAGCTCCCCTTAATATCAAAGAAGATACGGAAAAAGATAAATTACTAGTGGTTCAAAAACAACTACAGAGGATTAGAGAGATTGTTTTACCGATTACTAAGAAGATACAACAGGACTCTCAATTGAAAAAAACTACAATATTGAAAATAAATTATGATGAAATTATTACAATATTGAAACAATTACCATTTGCAGATGGAAAATCAACCCTCTCCGATTCAATTACTGACAAGATTTACAGTTATATCATGGTGCTCTACTTCTACACGATTGTTAATGAGTCGTTAATAAGATTGTCTAATGGATATGAGACACAACGATACTACAATAACGTCAAGAACTCACTTAGCAGCACACTACTGTACGGGTTACAGACCACTCCTCAAAGGGGGTTCCAATTTGTTAGACGGATTTTCCCCATGCTAAGAGAAAAGGGTAAAAACTTGGAAGATCTCATGGATGATTTAAGACCTGGGCTAAATCGGTTATTTATGATTAAACAGTATCAATTTGTTGGATTGGTACCAAATTATAAAGTTTTTTTCCAGTTACCTCAATCCATTATTAATCAAGATATAACTAACCATATTGATGATTCAGGTGTTTTATTAAAGGCGTGGACAACTAAGTTTGGAGAACTTGTTACAAATATTGAACCAAACCCGAACGCAACTATAGAGCGTAAAATGGCACCCTTTAAAAAGTTTTTCCAATTTGTTTCGTCACCAAGTGATGTCCACAATGATATGATCCAATTAGCTCAATTGACAAAAGAATACCAAACAGAAATGCACCCCTTGGCGCAGTTACGAAAACCAAACCGATTAACAAGATATTGGCCCACTATGTTATTAACATTATTATATGGACCCAGTTCAATTATGCTATTATGGAATTCCCGAATGGATATACTGAGATTTGTGAAGGAAAACCTTTTTGAATTCATGGAAGGGTTAGTAATAAATTGGTGTTGGGTACCCATGAAAAACATTTGGGCTACTGTGAAGCATGATGACTCCAGTTCTATTGCTGTGATGTCCCATGGAACTTTAGATTCAGATATGAATTCCCTCACAAGAATGATTGTCAGC
This sequence comes from Naumovozyma castellii, assembly GCF_000237345.1. Lineage (NCBI taxonomy): Eukaryota > Fungi > Ascomycota > Saccharomycetes > Saccharomycetales > Saccharomycetaceae > Naumovozyma > Naumovozyma castellii. Next base: position 717,292 of record NC_016496.1, on the reverse strand, counting down.
TTTGTCCTTGAGAATTCCTCCTCCTCCTCCACAGTGGATAATCAGCTATTGGTTCAACAAGTGGAGCATGGAGACTTGACGCAATTTATGGAAATCTATGAGAATCAATTACATCACCCAATGAAGAATATTATCAGTGGTGGACTAGTCCGATCCTTGCTGATTCAATTACAAAAGACTAAAGTGGATGGGTCATTGGCATTGAATGGTATTGATAAGATGCTGAAATCGCAACAATTGGTGTTTAGTGTGGTGGCGATGTCACCTGCAGTATTAATCATCTATGTATTGGGATCTAGTGCCTGGAAGTTAATTAAATTGGGCACCCTTTGGTCGAGATTGAGTCAATGCAAAGACGCTCTGAGTATTAGTATGAATAATGTGGAAAGGATATTAAATTATTTTGATAAAGAGGAATGTTACACCGTTAATATCGATTATCATAGTGAAATTTTATTAAATCAAGGATTGCTATCCATGGAGATTTCCAATATGCAAAATCTGGGTAGATTGATTGTTCCTGGATCCAGACGAAATGAATGGAATAGGGATGTGGAAGAATTAATGGATATGTCACTTGGTAAGAATGGTAGACTAAATGTGATAACGAGAATTCATAATGTGTATGACAAATACATTTTATGAATGGGAAAAGGAAATATAAGCATATGTATTCAGTTATATTGTCTAATTAGGTATTTAATATATTCTTTTAAGTATTATTAATATTATTAATATGCGGTATCATCACACATATGAACGAACTAAAGAACAACAGTTTGGAAGTAATAAAAATTAAAATATGCTATTAACTATGTCGGACCCTATAGTTGCACCTGCACCAAAAATGGCGGCGTTACCTAGTTTACTGCCGAACTTCTTCAATCCATGGTGACTATGATGTTGTTCTTGCTGTTGAGGTTGCTGTTGTTGGACTGGTTGCTGTTGAACTTGTTGAGGTTGCTGTTGTTGTGGGGTTTGGATAAATTGTGGCTGTTGCTGTTGGTAGTAGTTTGTTAATGCGGGTGGGAAGGGAGCAGGTTGTTGGAAAGATGGTGTGTGACTATTCTGTGTTTGCAAAGAGTTTTGGTATTGTGGTGGGCCATTAGGACGTGCCACTTTATTAACAGAACCAGATGAGCCAGAAAATGCTGGTTTCACGTAATTTGAAGGGAACATCCCTGTTTGACCATTGCAACGACCTTTGAACCATTCTGGTGATGGTTTCTCTATGACTTCAATCTTATCACCAGGCTTCAAGGCCAAATCTCCCTGTTGTTGGGGTTCAAATGGATAGATTGCCTCTACAAATTCGTTACCTTGATCTTGTGGTTGGTTGTTGTTGCTGCTGTGAATGGATGGGGCTCTTGATGCATCTGGATCGTATTTGACAGGTAACGTGCTAGTGATCTGGTCGAACGTTTCCTGGGAGATCACGTTTGATTCTTTCAAGAAGTCCAGTTCGGTTCTAATAGTGGCTAATGAACGGTTGATGGATGATGCGGACATTGGTAATTGTTGCTGTGGGGTGTTTTAAGCTCTGATGGGAAGGTTTGGCTCGACGTTCGTTTAATTTTTAATTTTATAGGTGAAAGATAAAATCGAGGCACAGTGATGGCACGTGGTTACCCGCATGACAGCTATTGTATCTAAAAACGTCATAATAACGTTACATGTCATTGACAGATATAGCTGACGATTACAAAACTAATAAGAAAAAAAAAACACCGAGTCACAAGGGCTCAAAACCTCCACAGGACACATTATATTGACAGAAAATATTAGAGAATGGATACGGGTGCTGGATCTTTTGTTTAGCCCTGCTTATACGACAATTGTTGTGAGTGATTTGTTTTTACATCGTTAATGCTTACCACTTTTAAGGAGGTTTTCTCTCTCCTTGTATACTTCTCTGCTGTATTTTTTTGTTTGGAATAATGTACTTATTATTGCATTAGTTATTATCGTAAAATGAAGGTACTTGTGCGATATTTATGCCGCCCAGAATGTGGTTGAGGAGCCTTCTATCATGTTACTAATGGACATGAAGGAGAAACAGACCAACTAGATGTGCCACAAATTAAATGTCTTTGATTGGGGGTAACAACAAGTCCGAATAGATTTAATACCCAACCAACACTCACTCAGTTATCAATACTTAGGAAGTGGAGGATGGTTTTGAGCTTCAAGTCCTTAAAGGGCACACCAAACCACCTTTTCACCGCTAAAAGAAAGCCCACAGTCGTTTGTAAAATGTTATGAGGAATATTGAAACGGAAGATTCAATTACAAGGAAATAAACAAAAGATAGGGGGTCAGTACATTTACGTGACGGAGAATGTGTACACTGTATTAATAGAATTCTTAAGCATATAAATAGATTCGACGCTTTAAACCATTAGAAATTATCGGTGAAACAATAAACTTTTAAACTAACTACGCTATAACAAGAAATATAAAATAACAAGCTGCACTAGAAAGATTAGAAAATTTCATGTCATTGACATTTTCGGAGAATTCATGTCTGACGCGGTGTTTTTAAAGTTTTCTTCATTGTCCGAGCAAAAAATGACAATCTTATGCTGCCCTGACCTTTTTTTTTTTTTTCTTCATTTAATATCACTTATGAAAGTGCTGTGTTAATTAGCATTTCCCTTCTTCTAATTCCCGACATATTTCTTTCCTTTGAATTTTGCATTCGAAGTTGAAGAAACACGATCATAACTTAGAGCTTACCGAATTTCAAATGACGACAATTAATCCTGATGAAGATCCAAATATATTCTCCTTGGACCTACAGTTTGATGACTTGGAAAGTGATGGTGGCTACATCAAAAACATTAAAGAAAGAGTAACCAACTGGTTTAAGGAAAAGGCACGTTTTGAACCGTGGGCTATAGGCATGGCCCTTTTCATGTGCCTCCTTGCCGTTCCGCCCACCTGGCTTATCTATTTGTATTATTCGGAGAGAATCAAGCCATACAGCCTGCTTCATTTTATCCTTTCAATTGTGTTTGTGGTACTATTGTGGTATTCAACTAGTATCTGGTGTTTCTGGGTAACATTCCCTTCTTGTTTTAGCGAGGGTTTTATATTTTATAACATTTTTGTGTACACGAGTTTCCTCATTGCTGCTTCTATTTTTGCTTATAATATTGCGGATATTTACTATAAGCCATGACAATTGTAAATTTTCGAAGCTGTTCTCAATACTTTAAGAGTAAAATGATCGGTCTTTTAATGTTTAATAACTTACAGACTCTAAATATTTTGTTTAATTATTACAATAGGATCTTTATGTCAGAATGAAAAAGTCTGGGTAATACGTGTATGCGTCGTGATGCCATGATTAAGAATATAGTGAACGACGTCACAGTATCCCTGACACCGATGAATAAGCCATAATGACATCGAACAAAATTTGTGCGACGGCACAACACAGGGGTATCCACGTTGACATAGCGAACAATCCTGCTCCATAAATGGCACCAATGAGAAACCCCATTATAGTACCCATCGCCAGACCTTGCACTCCAGCAAAGGTCAAGTAAATGACCATGATCCAGATGCCTCCGCCTGTCCTCCTATGGGAGAAACTTGCTAGGAGTCCTGCGGCTCCGTAGAATGCTGCGTTGAATATTAGTGTCCAGTAGAGGGTGAATTTCCATATGTCTGATATGTTGTAAAGGAATGTTATGTCGTATTTTTTGTTGTTTATGGGCCAGTAGAGGGAGGGGAATTTCGGCGTTATGTAACCTATGGGGATGTCATTGTTTGTGATGAATGATCTCATTGTTGGGGGTGAGTGGTTGTGATGGGTGGATGAGAGTGGGCTTTCATTAGGATTTGGAATTTTTCAATTGTTTAGTGGGGTGGTTGGTTACCCTATGTTGTTGAAGAAAAAAGAATAATACACTGAAAAAATTTGTAGTGGAAGGTAAAAAAAAGTGTCAAGTAGAAGGAAGGACAACCGAATCATGAATCGAGGTAAACTGTGGAGGGAGTATAAGGCTCCCAATGGACGTAAATATTATTATAACGTCAAGACTAAAGAGACTACATGGACTAAACCCGTTGAGGAGGAAAAACCAGAACCCGGTGATAATAAAGAGGTGAAATTTGCATTTGAATTGTTTGATGGATGGTATTTGTTGATTCGGGGTGATGGAGGTAAATTGTTTTATGATTCCGTTAATGAAAAGAGTTATTTGGAGACGAGGACGAAGAAGATGGGAGAGAATAATGAGAAAATAATTGAATTGATGGATAAAGAAAAGATAATCCTGCTTATTGGGATGACGAGAGGGTTCCGAGATGATCGGTATCATATTAAGGGCGTATATGATGATATTGCCCAGGATATAAATTTTTTAAAGCAAGAGATTTTGAATGATGCGATGGAACTAGAGCGATTGAATGCGGAAGCGGAAGAGGAAGAATCGGAGAAAGAAGAAGCACTACCACAAGAAGAACAGGATGATCACACCGTTGAGTTACTGAATAATCTGGAAGAAGAAGAAGAAGAACAAGATGTCAAAGACCGATTATTCCATCTGTTTGAATCATTCAATCTAGACGTATACTCCACCTGGTCATTGCAAAGCCGCAAGATATCTAATCAGGCTGACTACTTTCTTGTCCATGACGACACTCAGCGGGAAGAGATGTTTGAAGATTGGTGTGCGATGAAAGTGGCGCAATTGCCAGAAGACGAGTCAGAAGCAGAGGACGATGACTACGAGCCGACCAAGTACCACTATCTATCGGAGATAATGTACCAACTACGCGATGAGATCAACGCAGACACCGTGGCGGACGACATCCTCAGGGGACATCGCCCACTGTTCAAACAGTACCACATCAAGCAGTTCATACCGGACAGGCGAGAGTTGCGTGCCGTGGTGTCCCGGCTGCTGTTCTACTACAAACGCTTCACCGCACGGGAGAGAAGGGCCGTGTTCCACGACTACGTATCGCAACGGTATGGACTGTTGCCAGGCGAGGACGTTGACAACGACGATGCGGGCAGCTTAAGCGGTGAGCAGATGGAGACGCGCATTCTGCAGTGGGAAAGGGACAGACAGACAGAGGGAAACTCAAGCTGGGATCCGACAGCGTTGGAGTATTACGTCGTTGGCCTCAGAGAGAAATATATCGGACTGCGCCTGAAACCACCAGCAACGGCAGCGGAATTACAACTCCGGACGGACTCCCACTAGTCGTCCGATAACACCGGCGAGGGCCGCACCGCACCCCGCTTTCCATTTTTCTATTCTTCGCTTTGTGTGTTTTCTTCTCCCTTTCGGACTAACTAGAGGCTGCCGCCCCCCAAATCCAAAATCCATATATAATGAATGAGTGAATGAATGAATGCATGGATGAACACACCGGGTCAATCAGTCAACCAGCAATCTCAAACATGATCAGAATAGCAACACCGCAGAACATCGCAGTCCTCCCCGCAACAAGAATAAGACTATTCTCCACCATCAACAGCCTCCTCAGGGAACAACAACAAAAGACAACCGCCTCCAAGAACAAGACAAAGACAAGAAACTACTATAGCTACCACTACCATCCATCCAAACGCGTGCCGGCCTCCCAAAACCAGGCCTCCGCCGCGGCACCCGAGGCGTCGTCCTCTACTACTGCACAAACAACGAGTGCACCCGCGACATCCACCACGCCCGCTTTCAAATACTCAAATAATATTTTCAGGAAACTACCAAAGGTACCCATGACAAGGTATCTGGAAACGAAACAACTGTCCAAAGAGATTTTGTTCGCAGGGTACAAACCCATTATGTACCCTGTTCGTGAAAACCCACTGTTTAAATTGAAGATTAAACAAGAAGATGCCAAGAGAGAAAACGGGAACGAAAAGAGAGCCTTGGGTTCATCCGTATCACATAAATATAAGGGTATTTGGTCTACTTCTATCCTCGGGTTACAAGATTATCCCGAATGGAATAACGTCCCCTGGAATAACATTAAAAATTTGAAACCGTTCGATGAGGAATTAGCATCAATAACAATCAAAAAGAACAAAAAATAGCATAAGTAACTTAAATATTCATTCAATAAATTAAATTAAATTAAATCAAATCAAAGGATTAAAAGTATTAATTAGATAGAACAAATATAATAATCATCATAAAAGATAGAAGAGAATAGAAATAAGAAACTAAAGGAAACAAAAAAAAAAAATTCCATTACAAATAAAACTAAACTTCTGAAATAGTTGGAACACCACCACCCGTAGTACCACCCACACCAGCACCACTTCTCCTCTTTCTCCTAGACATGAACGATCCCGAACCAAACGCACCATTGGAAGCCATACTTATGGCAGACATGATCATCTTTGCAAGGAATACAAAGGCAGCGAAATAGAAGAAGGCCACTGCGGCTTGTGACACCCTGCATCTGATCCCTGATCCCTGAATGATCTTGTTACTTTCCAAATATCTTCTGTTATTGCATGAATGACATCTGATACCCACGGCAAGCACGGTCCCTGCGGTGAATGTGAAGACGAAATTTAAAAAGTCAAAGACAAACAAAATGATGGGCCAGGAGGAAAGAAAATCAATTAGATTGGCTGCCATACCGAAAAATGAATCAGTCAATAGACCAAACGCAGCGGCAAACATACAGTAATTCACACGAGAACTACCATGATTTTGAGTGCTTAGTAATGTGGAAATGAAGGCAATTGCCAACACTAAAAAAATACCATTAAAGAAACGGAGAGTGTTATCCACTTTCGAGAGCATTGTATTGTAAAAACTTGTGTGTTATAGCAGTAATAGTTATTAATTATTAATTAACTTGTTTGTAGCTGGGAGGAGAGAGAGAGAAGGAAAAGAGGGAACGTCTGACATGGGCAAACTGGGTCCTTATAAATGGATAGACGAAGTGCAATGCTTACCCCTGTGGGTGTTGCAGATTCACCCTTGTTAGAGTTCTTGTAGTTGTTCATTGGCTGCTTGCTATTGGAAAACGTCAGGGAAACTGGAAGTAGCGCCGCTCGTCGCCCTTCTGGACACATTCCCGTTTCCCTTCCATTGTATTCAATTACGTATAAAATGGAAAATATTCCAATATCCCATTGACAACATTTTAACCCTTTTCTCACCCACACCAAACCCCCCTCTCTCTCCCACCTTTCCACTTACATAATCATATAATGATTACGGCAAAGCAAAGGTCCCAAACTATTCAATTAGATCAAGAACATTTTGATCAATTCTACGACCAATACGTCACAGAATTGAACGAATCCAGAAGAAGAGGAACCCATATTACTCAGTTCAATGCTGTAGAAAACGAGGAATCATTAACCCCGAACGCAAGATTTGTTTCCACTTTCAGGGAACCTTTGATGAATAATAGATACTACGCTAATTATTTGTATCACATGAAACAACAAAGGCACCCATCCCTACGTAAATATGAATCACGAAACCCTAATATAGTGACACCAGAGTTTCTTAAGGGCAAAGAGGAAAAACAGAAAAATGATCTATTCAATTTACAAATGAAAGAGCAGAATTTGCAAAGATTGAAAAACTCCCAAAGAATAATTACTTCTTCAACAGCAAGGACTTACCCACAACAACAAAACATTTACCCCAAAGTTTATTACGAACACTCTAAGAAAAGAACTCCACCTACGGAACAAGAACAATTTCATAGAGGGATGAACCCACCATCACCAAAGTACCCAATCGCTACACCACAGAATCCCGAGATTCTAGTGCAATTGACAGAAAACCAAAATAAAATCGTGTCCAAGGAGACCTATGATCGTTTAGTTCAGGTGCAATCAGAACATGATGCTTGGTTGAAAAGTTACAATGCGGAAAACATGGCAAATTACAATCAAAGGCATCAATGGTATCAGAAACAGATAGATGTCTTGGATGAGAAGATTAGGTACTACCAAGAGATGAGTAATGTGTTGGAAGCTGATTATTTGCGTGTTTCCGAAATTAATAAAAATAAGGCATTGGTTAAGAGGTTCCAAATTAATAAATTGATCGGTGAGGAAAAGATTCTTTTGATGAAAAATAGAAACTACTTGCAAACAGAAATTATTAAATTGAAGGAACAGGAAGAAAGGGAGAAGGAAAAGGCCGAAGGGAAAGAAATACAGCCACTAGGAACTGAGCAGGCAGGAATTACAAAGGCAGAATGTACATCTTCCATTTCATCAACTTCTTCAGAATCATCACCTTCTTGTGCATCATGTCACTCTAAGGAACAACCCGGGACGGAACCAATTGTTGAGAAATCCACAATCGAACCAGCCGAGGAAAAAAATGTTACCGAACCAATCGTCGAACCAACCAAAGGGAACGATAAGGAACCGGCAATTGAAATGAATGAAGAATCCAACGTCGAGACCAAAAAAAATGATCGATTATTTGAAATTTCCTCTAATGAAAATGAACAAGGGGAAAATGACTCCAAATATGAAATATTGGAAGAGGAAGAAATTAAATACATTTAGTTTTTTGATATTTTTAATTATACAAATTTGTATTAGTTACTGACGCGTAATGTCCTAATCCGGTATAAATTGATAAAACCCTGAAATTTTCCAGAACACGTTGCATAAAACATCTCTTTTTGTCCTTTGACAACCACAATATCAGACCCAAAGTGAAAAAATAAGAAAAGCATAAGATAACCCAAGATGTTTTCCAATTTCTCATTAGATAAGATTACCAATTCATTGGCTACTGCAGCTCAAAAGACATCAGACACTTTAAGTAATGCTATCACCACAGCCACAGATCCAGCCACGAAATTGTCATTGAGATCACAAAAAAGATTATTTCAAGAATCTATCGGTACTGTACATGATATTTCTACATTACCGGAACAATATACTACCTTAGAGGCACGTACAGATGCTCTAGAGAAATGTTTGAGAAGAATATTGATTGTTTCTAAGACTTTTGAAATGGAAGGATATGATTATCCTCCTAATTTATCGGAAAGTTTCTCTGATTGGTGGTCCTTGAGTAGCAAGAAGAAGAAGGAACAAGAGAAGGAAGATAAAAAGGGGTTTTTGCCCAGATCATTTGCCCAAGCTATTTCCAACTCGGCTGAAGACTGCGTTGAGATTTATCAACATGTAAATGATGGTGACGATGAAGATAAAGAGGAGAATGCCAATAACGAAGAAGAAAATGAAGAAGAGGACGAGGAAGATGAAGATGTGAAGAATTTGATAAAGACTTTTGACTCATGGGCCAAATGTTACAAGAATATTGATCAAGGTAAAGCAGAAATGGATTCCATGATGATGAAAGAATTTAATGCTAAATTGGAGAAATTACTTAATGAAGAATTTAAGAAAGTACACACTTTACGTAAAAGAGTCAAGGATTCAAGATTAAAGTTCGATACAGTCCGTTATGAATTAAAGGTAAAGGAAGAAAAGGCAAAGATCGCTGAAGCTGCTGCCTCGAATGCCGCTGTTACATTGACTACTACAGAAGAAGAAAAGCCCGAAGAGGAGGAAAAACCCACAACAGATATTAAAAAGGAGGAAGATAGTACGATTAAGGATGAATCAGCCTCTAAGGAGGAACCAATTGCTAAGACTCCTTCCAAAGAAGATACTAAAACTAAGAAGGAGGGTAAACCAGCAGAGAAGAGTACAGAAACAGCAACTGAAGCCACAGAAGCAAAGGAAAAAGCACTACCAAAGGTTCCAACAACGGAAACTGAGGAAACTGGTGCTGAATCTGCAACTAAAGTGGATGAAGAAAAGGCCTCTGAAGATAAAAAAACAGACAAAGCAATTGAGGATGACTCTGAAGAACATAAATTATTAGAACAATTAGAAGATACATTTGTATCCAGCACAGCATCAGCTGTGGAAATGATGGAAGAAATTACTGATAGTTCAGAAATTATTGGGTTAGTCAAGTTGTTTCAAAACTTTCAATTGGTCTACTACAGACAATGTGTTCAAGAAATTGAAGCTAATTTGAAGACTCTTAACGAATTAGAAATCTAAATATCTGTGTAAATAACCTTATAATCTAATGTTATATATTTTTACTCGAAGATAAAAGCGAAGTGTTGGAAAAAAAAAATAAGGCGTCTCGTTTACTACTTTATGTTACCCACTGTAAGGTACAGAAGAAACAATCAATTATGTCAGTAGAAGCTTATGACGATGACGAATTCCCCACATGTGTAGTGCATATCCTTCCTATTAAAACTGCCGAAATCAATCCTGTATTTGTTTGGATCCCCGGAAACCCAGGCATTCTGGAATATTATCAAGAAATGCTAATTAATCTTCATGAAAAGCATCCCACGTGGGAAATATTAGCTATTTCACATATAGGAATGAACACCAAGACTACTTCTCTATTTAAGGGGAGCCACCAAGATAATTCTAGAGTGTTCACCTTAAAGGAACAAATTCAACATAAGATTAAAATTATTAATAATTTTGTCAAGGACTCGAATGTTCCAATTTACATATCAGGCCATTCAGTTGGCGCATACATGGTACAGAAAATTGTTGCCAGTGATGAATTGATTGGACAGGTGCTTAAGATGGGGTTGATTACACCGACGATTATTGATATTCATTTATCAGAGAAGGGAAAATCGATGACAAGATATGCCAGATGGAGTTGTCGACAATTACCTCATATTTTGTCATTTCTATGTTATATTGTCTTTGGGTGGCTGGTACCCGGTATACTAAGAAGCTATATCATTGGCTATGTCATGGGTTGTCATCATGATAGTCAAGCTGCTATCAGTACGGAGCTTTTCCTGACGGGTCCAAACTTTGTGAGACAATCTCTCGGGTTAGCTCAAGAAGAAATGGACACGATTCACGATGATTGGCAGTTCCAGGCTGAGTTGATAGAATATTGTCTCAAGAATAGTATCAAGATACAATTTTTGTTCAGTGCGACCGACCATTGGGTCCGCGAAGCAACAAGAAAGGAAATAATCCAATTTTACCAGGAACGTTGCAAGGGAGCAAAGGCTTTGCTCAAGATTGATGTCTCTGACCAATTCCCTCATTCGTTTGTTGTTAGACGGTCCAAGTACGTTGTAGAGCATTATTTTTAGCAGGACTGAGGCTCTCAAGCAAGCTAAACTTGAAGCTTTCTGTTGGTATCTACACACGAACCAAGCCTCGCGATGAAGATGATTCTGTGGATGGGCTCATCCTGTATTGACAGATCTGCATCTCCGCGGGATTCCCGCGGGTACAATAGACAGGGAGGCGTTCCGCGGCGCAGTAGGGGATAAGTAGGCTTAACACCGTATAGAACTCGGTGCATAACACAATAAGGAACAAAAACTGTACCTTTGCTCTCGAGGGCCCTCCCGGTATTGTTAGACCAATACAAGGGTTTACGTTAACTGAGGCCCCTCCGAGGTAGTTCTGCTACGGAGACTTCCTCCCAACCCCATCGCTGCTGGTATCTATGTTCATTGCTATATATATATTTATATATATAGCATCGCAAGATCGCTTTTGGTAGAGGTATCCATGTGAATTCTACTTCGCAATTATCCTATATTTAGTTTGATTGCAAGCTCTAATGATAGACGGATGGAATACTTTAAGAATACAATGTCTAACATATTCAATAAACTGAAACACATATTCGAAACTGAATCAACAACACACACGGATAATCGTCATGTTCAAAAACAGACGAAACCAGACGTCGTAACGAGGTATGACTTGTTACATGGAAGAAACGGTGCTAAATCTAATCTCCGATCAAAGAGCAAATCAAAAGGAGGCAAACACCACCCTATATCAGCTCGTGTCGTCTAACGAGCACAACATAAATAACAGAAACCTGTTTATAGAAACCTTTATAGAATTATAAAACTAATAATAATATTAATAGTACTAAGTGCTCGAAATTGATTTATCAGCTGAGGTTGTTAAAGTAAATCTCACTACTTAACAGTATTCCAAATGGTAATTTAAAAAGACATCGTCATCATTCGATCTTCCTCCTGGACATCGTTTGGACAACTCTTTACTTAATTGAATTTATACTGAATTATATTAAATAGTTAGTGTATTTTTCTCTCTATCAAACAAATAAACAACGTTATTCCTATATCATCAAGTTATGTTAATTTAAGTTAAGTTACATTCAAGTTAAGTTACATTCAATCTAGTTTAGTTACCATCAACATGCTTTTCATGAATCTTAGCGTATCTACCAGATGGATCTTCAGCACAACCCCAATCAGCCTTTGGAATCCATCTCATAACGGTATCAGCAGCAGTCTTTTGTGGGTAAAGAGCATCGAATTTCAATCTATACCAGTATGCTTCCTTAGTAGTTGGAACATCGTTACCCCAATGAGGTTTTGGATTTTCAAACATAGCATCACTGATGACTCTCTCAGCGGTATCCTTCAACCCATCAATCCATGAGTAACCAACACCATCTGAAAATTGTTCCTTTTGTCTCCATAAGATTTCTTGTGGTAAGTATGGTTTTTCTTCTGGATCGTCTGTGGTATCGAATGCCTTTCTTAAGATGTATTTTTCAATCTTACCAGAGGCTTGGTCAATCATCTTATCCTTTGGATCAATGTTCATACATAATTGCAAGAATTCCTTGTCTAAGAATGGAACACGAGCCTCTAGACCCCAAGCCATAGTAGACTTGTTAGCTCTCAAACAATCAGCCAAATGCAAGTTCTTCACTCTCTTTACAGATTCAGTGTGGAATTCAGCAGCAGATGGAGCTTGAGCGAAATACAAATAACCACCGAAAATTTCATCGGAACCTTCACCGGAAAGAACCATCTTGACACCTTGAGCCTTAATCTTTCTAGAAAGTAAGAACATTGGAGTGGAAGCTCTAATGGTAGTGACGTCGTAAGTTTCCAAATGGTAGATAACATCATCTAGGGCATCCAAACCTTCTTGTAAAGTGAAAGTGTGTTCATGATGCACGGAACCAATGAATTTGGCAACCTTTCTAGCGGCTTGTAAATCTGGAGCGTTAGGCAACCCAATGGCGAAGGAATGTAGACGAGACCATCCACCAGTGTGTAAATGACCTTCATCATCGACACCTGTTAGATGCTTGTGATGTTCACCATTTTCATCTTCCACGTCAACGTCTTGCATGGCCTTTTCAGTTTCTCTGGCGGCAATGGAGGCGATTAAAGAAGAATCTAACCCACCGGATAATAAGACACCGTATGGAACTTCAGCCATTAATCTCTTTCTGACGGCCTTTTCCAATGTTTCTCTGATAGCCTTTAAGTCGACTGGGGTGGATGGGATTCTGTCTTCGTCTAACCAATCTGGGTTGAAATAACGAGTAATTTGATCAGTGTTAGAATCGTAAACGTGTCCCGGTGGGAAAGCAACGATGGAGTCACAGTCATCGGTCAAACATTTCAATTCAGAGGCGAAGTAGACGGTTTGAGGAGTCTTAGATTGACGACCCATGTACAAAGTGGTGATACCGATTGGATCTCTAGCGGCGACGATACGGTCTTGCTTAGCGTCGTATAGACACCATGCGAACATACCGTCTAGATGCTTTGGAGCGTCTAAATCGTACTTCAAATATAGTGGGATGATAGGTTCACAATCGGATAGAGTCTTGAATTGGTAGTCTGCGCATTCTTCTCTGATTTGAATATGGTTATAAATTTCACCGTTAACACATAAAGTGTAGTTACCACATGGGGAGGTAATTGGTTGAGCACCGGAGTCTAGACCGACGATGGACAATCTTTCGTGAGCCAAGATGGTGGTGTTCTTGACGACGTTACCGGACCAATCAGGACCACGGTGTCTGATTCTCTTGGTGAGTTGTAGAGCCTTTGGCTTGTAAGCCTTAACGTCTTCGTGTCTGAAGGCAGCGAAAATACCACACATCTTGCAATGGGAGTCTTTTAGGGTTTGGTTTGGTGGACTCTAGAGGGAATCTACAAAGTTGAAGAATGAACGATGAAGAGATGGAACTTACTTTTATAAATTTTTCACTTGTGTCTGAAAAAGAAACGGCAAAAGTTGGCGATTTCTGTTCTCGAGCAATTTGTTTTTGATCGTGCCAGCGCGCACAGAAACCGCCGCAGGCCCCAGGGCCCTTTTAGCGTGTGTCTGTGAGTCAGCGCGATAAGCTCTCGACAGCCCCGGGTAACCCGCCTTTTTCTACATGCGGCATTATGGTATTTGACAATTCACATACATACATAAATACCGTACAAATGTTCGAGTGACACGCAAGTCCCCTGGCAGCCAGAATACGGGGAGAGTCTATACGTAGTGTAACGTACAGGACACGGTTCCTGACGGGAGGGGATGGTCTCTCACCGGGGACGTTAACTATCAAATATAGTAAGTGTAACATAGCAATAGTAGGTCCCCTTACTATGTCCTGCAGATATATACAGATCCACGGCCCATTGTTGTTCTCGATACACCGTGATCCACCTTGTATCAGGAATGAATAATGTATATTCATGGTCCAATTGAAGCATATAGTTTATCTTGTTAATGTCTTACGCATCTTGTTAATGATTCTTTCTCCAGGATGAGCTAAATTTGAGATTCGCGGCTCGTTGTTATCGAAACCGTCTGAGACGATTTTTGGCACATATGTTAGGATTAATTAAAGAAGACCTCAAGAACACTCTCGGAGGGTTGGTAACCTATCATCCCAGAAACAGGAGCGTTTCTACTTAGACTAGCTCTAACAATTTCTAAGTGAAGTTAATTGCTTTCTGATCTGATACCCGGCACGTAGCAAAAATGTTTATCCGGGTTACACTATTTGAAATTTTTCGTAAGACTTTTAGTGAAAAATTCTGAATGTTGCGATGAGGTGAGATGAGATGAGCATGAGGTAGTTCCAAGTGGTACAAATAATAGCATATTAATTTAACGAGTCCCACATATCCTTTGTATTTGAAAATGGTGCAGACGATTGAAGAAATTAAAGAGATTGCCAAGAAGATCACGACTGTGAAGGATAAGGCCAACTATAATGCAATTATAAAGTTAATCAAGCAACTGGAAATCCAGAATGAAGAAGATCTGGATGATGATACCGTGGAGAAAACGTATAGATTTTTGGTGGTATCATTATTTCAAATATTCAAAAAGTTGTTTTCTCGTGGAGATTTGACATTACGTGTCTCTGATAAGACTACCCCAGAGTTGAAGCAATTTAAGCAATGGTGCAGAAGAACATATGAATCATTCAAGACAAAGATGCTATTAATAATATCCGATCTAAGATTGGAAACTTCCTTGGCACTAGATTCCTTGGATTTATATATGCAATTGATCGAATTAGAGTCCATCCATTTTGCCTCTAAAGTGGATGCTCCATTTTTCCCCAATAAAACATTGAAAAATTTGATGCTTGCCATTTGGAAATCAAATATAGAAGGTATGGAAACAAAAACTTCCAATGGTCAATCACAAAATTTCATTCTTTTGGAGTTTTTGGAAAAATATTATAAACCATTTGCTGATATTCAATATTATGTTCAATCTGAATTCAACAACATTTTAGATTCTTCAGTACCATCATCTGAGAAAGAATTATTATCTCATAATGTATCTAAATGGTTGACCTTGATGAACCATGATAGTCACTGTTCTAATGCAAACGTAGAATTGGAAATATATGTTTCAAACCCTCCGAAGGCCGTGGAAGATGAATCCAAATTTAAATCGTTCTTTGAAAAAAATTGGTTAATTACTTTAAACTTTAACCTATCCTTGGAACAATACAAGACCATTTTATTAATTCTCCATAAAAGATTAATTCCACATTTCCATACACCTACAAAATTGATGGATTTCTTGACAGAATCATATAACCTACAATCATCTGATTCGAACGCTGGTGTAGTACCAATACTGGCATTGAATGGTTTATTTGAACTAATGAAACGTTTCAATCTGGAATATCCAAATTTTTACAGCAAATTGTATCAATTAGTGACACCAGACTTAATGCATGTGAAATATCGTGCCAGATTCTTCAGATTAATGGATTTATTTCTCTCTTCATCGCATCTATCTGCACATTTAGTGGCATCCTTCGTCAAGAGACTAGCTAGATACACCTTGGATGCTCCACCGGCGGCCATTGTCTCAGTGATCCCATTT
Organism: Naumovozyma castellii; assembly: GCF_000237345.1. Lineage (NCBI taxonomy): Eukaryota > Fungi > Ascomycota > Saccharomycetes > Saccharomycetales > Saccharomycetaceae > Naumovozyma > Naumovozyma castellii. The sequence goes on along the minus strand of NC_016496.1, from coordinate 701,121 downwards.
GCCTATAACATGTTGAGGAAACATCCAAATTGTATGATCATGTTGCATAATCCACGTTATATATCGGATCCCTTCCAAACGGCGGAACAGACTCAAGAATTAAATAAATTGAAGGAAAATTATCATGATCCTTTTAATATTCAAGAGCCTAACCCTGAATTGACCAACGCAATGGAATCATCATTGTGGGAGTTAGCAACATTAATGGACCATTATCATGCAAATGTAGCTACTTTAGCAAAGATATTCGGACAGCCGTTCAGAAAGATAAGTTATAATATGGAAGATTTCTTGGATTGGAGTTATGATTCTTTATTAAATGCGGAGTCTTCCAGAAAATTGAAGATTTTGCCCACATTGGAATTTGAGGAGTTTGATGCGTTGTTTGATGAACAAACTAGTGGAGACAATAGCAAGGAGGGTATGACTGTATATCTACCTGGAGTAGAATGGTAGACGCTCTGTCAAATTACATATTGATAAACTACACACATACATATAATTAACTAGAGGGAGAGTAGTAATTGAATAATTTGTACATTATGTGATTAATTTTTGTATCTTTATTATAATAACAATATATTGGAGTCTATATTATTGGGATTTCTTCTTATAACTGTGACGCTGAACGCCTTCCCAAGTCGGGAATCATTTGGCGATCTTCTCATCGGTTAGCGGATTTTTGTCTCGGCAGCTGCAGAAAATTTCAACATTAAAGTCGAAAAAAAAAAGAATCACCTCATCGTTTATTAATAAGCTTACCTTTCTTACTTAACAATAAATGGTAAAGGTTCACAACCCCATTTAATAAAGCTATCAAGCGAAGATGACTAGTGCTTTTGCTGATGCCAAGGAGCAAGCTGTCGCTTTCAAAAATGAAGGTAACACTTACATTAAGGAACAGAATTACATGAAAGCCATCGAGTTGTATTCTCAAGCCATCGAGTTAGACCCTACCCAATCTATTTTTTTTTCTAATAGAGCCTTGGCTCAGTTAAAGTTAGATAACTTTCAAAGTTGTATGAATGACTGTGATGTGGCTCTTCGTTTGGATCCTAAAAACATCAAAGCTTACCATAGACGTGGGTTGTCACATCTTGGTTTACTCCAATGTAAAAAGGCTAGAAACGATTTACAAGTGGTGTTAAAGGCAAAACCTACTGATGCTACTGCCAAGAGAGCCTTGGCCATGTGTGAGAAAGTTATTAGAGAGGAAAGGTTCAAAAAGGCTATTGGTGGTGACGACCAGGATAAGTTAAATTTCTGTCAGACGATGAGCTTAAAATCATTTGATGCAAATAGTGATTTGGCCAAGTATGAGGGACCTACGTTAGAATTCGAACAATTATTGAACGAAAAAGGTGAAAATGCTGGTGTAGAAGTTAAGAACCTCACACAAGAATTTATTTCTCAAATGGTAAATGATGTTTTCTTGAAGGGCAAAAATATTCCTAAGAAGTATGCGGCAGCTATAATATCTCATGCAGACAGATTATTTAGAGAAGAACCAAGTTTACAGGAAATATCCAACACAACTGACCCAACAAAGAAAATTACTGTCTGTGGTGATACTCACGGCCAATTTTATGATGTTTTGAATCTTTTCAAAAAGTTTGGTAAAGTGAGTCCAGATCACACTTATCTATTTAACGGTGATTTTGTCGATCGTGGTTCATGGTCCTGTGAAGTGGCCTTATTATACTATTCTTTGAAGATTGCATACCCTCAAAATATATTCTTAAACAGAGGTAACCACGAAACTGATAATATGAATAAGATGTACGGGTTCGAGGATGAATGTAAATACAAATATTCTCAACGTATTTTTGATATGTTCTCTCAAAGTTTTGAAAGCTTACCATTAGCAACGTTAATTAATGACGCCTACTTGGTAATGCATGGTGGTTTACCTAGTAACACGTCTGATACTGTGGAAGATATTAGAAAAATAGATAGATTCACTCAACCACCAAGAGAAGGTTTATTTATGGAATTATTATGGTCCGACCCTCAAGCAAAGGATGGTTTTGGCCCATCCCAACGTGGGTTAGGTTTTGCTTTTGGTGCCGATATTACCAAACAGTTCTTGGAAAAAAATAATTTGCGTAAAATATTTAGATCCCATGAAGTTAGAATGGAAGGGATTGAATTTGAACATAATAAGAGATTGGTTACTGTCTTTAGCGCTCCTAATTACTGTGATTCTCAAAAGAATTTGGGTGGTGTTATTCATGTCACTCCAGGCCATGGTAAAGTGGGTCCTCATGGAAATGATGATGAAGACCTACTAATAGAGACATTTGAATCAGTTGAACATCCCCCAATAAAACCAATGGCATACTCGAATGGTGGTTTGGGATTCTAGGTTACTGAATTTGATAAACCGGAGATTTGTAATATACTTAATAGTTAAATATTAATAAAAAGCATGTAAAACAAAAAGATAACTAAGACTCTCTTGATCTGAATTAAAGAACCAATGTCATAGGAAATGTTAGCGCTCAATTCAAAAAGAGAAAAAAAAGAAGAAAATCAGCACTCACGCTGGGGGTCGAACCCAGAATCTTCTGATTAGAAGTCAGACGCGTTGCCATTACGCCACGCAAGCTTATTTTCTTGTTTTACTTGCCCACTTAATTGGTACATGTGAACAAATCTAAAGCATGTGATCTAACCCATTTACTATAAGCATTTGCATTGTCGAATAATAGAAGCTGAATATACCAATCAATGGCTCAAAGTCACTAGTACAGGCCTGCACATCAGTGAATAGATATCATTATTAAAAGCTTTACTCTTCTGAACACTAATTTACATTAATCTACTTTCGTATATTTTATGAGTTATATATGCTTTTCTTCCTTTAATCTTCAGCAGCAGCTTTAACTAAATCGAAAAATTTCTCCTTAGAGACTTCAGTAATAAGTTGCTCCCTCTCTTGCTTATTTTTCACACCGCCTAATGATGTACTGACTTCCTTTTCAGTTTTAACTTGAGTTGAAAGAATAGCATTAAACAACTTTACTACACCTTTTTGAGCAATTTTTCTCAGTTTGGTTTCTTTCTCAATAACTTTTCTAATCTCTTCACCATTTTCATTATCAGCAGAAACTATTGGTAAAATATCTTTCTTTCTTGTTTTATTTAAAAGTTTCTTCTTTTCCGTTGCTAGTGCTTTTCTGGCTTTACTCTCAAGTTTGTCGGATTCGTTCTTCTTCAAAACTTTCTTATTTCTTGCCAAAATTGGGTCCTTTCTATCATATGCTTTCAAATGAGAAGATAAAATTGCTGTAACAGCGCTAGAGAAGTCAGCGGAACCATCGTCATGTTTGCTCTTCTTCGACTTCTTTTTCTTTGGAAAATCATCGTCTTCTTCTTCCTCTTCAGCACTTTCAGCACCCTCCACACTCCCATCATCAGATTCTTTTTCTGAAGCAGATGAAACATCAGCTAAATCTAATTCGTCATCTTCCTCTTCACTTTCACCACCAGTGCTTACATGATCATCAGAAGTCACTTTCCGCTCTGTCACTGGATCCTCCTCATTCCTGCTTCTTTTATTCGCCACTTTCTTTCCAACCGTTACGCTTCCCTTAGAACTCATCATATATAATCGTTTTTGCAACACTTGACTTTATCTGTCAGAAGTTATAATACTCTATTAGAAGAAGATAATAAATTTTGAAAAGCTCATCGCAACTCTTGATATGCAATTTTTTCCTTACCGGGTAACCAAAACAATAAACAAAACAGAAGTGAAACATCAACATAGTAGTAGTACTTGATCTGTCACGTCAGGTTCAACGTTAGATGTATTTATATAGTTGAGGAAGTGGGCACTTTCGTTTTCAAATCTTTAAAAATGGTAGAGCAACCAACAACACCTATACGGATGGAAGGAAATAAGAGGAGAAATACGACAACGCCTCCACCGTTGACGAAACAACAATCTTTTACTAAAAGTAGAATGTCATTAGTTCCACCAAGTAATATCGGAAATCGTACTGTTTCTAATCCTAGTTCGCGTTTGAGCTCATTTCATAAGGATAGTATGATGGAATTGAATCAGTTGCAGGAAGAATTATTCCAAAAGAAAGCAAAATTAGATTATTTAAGAGATGAGTTAAATGAAAACCAAGGGAAATACCAAGACTTGCAAATGGAATGGGAAAAACTATATAAAGAAAAGAACTTAAAACAACAACAATTGCAATTGAAAGAAAACGAGCTTGTTAAATTAAATGAAAAACTGATTAATAAACAAAAATTTCTGAATGAAGGACATGAGCTGCATTTACAACAACTGAAAGCTAAGAACACTGCTGAAAGAAATAAAATATCTAACGACTATAGGGTAAAGATTGAAAAATTAAAACAAGTAAAAATTAAAAGATTTGAGGATCAAAGAAACGAATTGCTAAATAAAGTGGAAGATTTTAAAAATAAGATATTGACCAATGATGAAGCTTTACAAAATATGTTGGATGAAGTCGAAGAAAGTAACAGAAAGATAAAAGAGGAGTGGCTTCAGAAATACCATTCTGAATGGAAGGAAAATTTGGAACTTAATGAAAAAATCTCCAAGGATATTGAAACGTTAAAAAACCGAATATCAATTAAGTTAGAACCCGAGGCAAACACCAAGAAAATAAAAGTTGAACAATTAAAAAATAATCTCCAAGCTTTGAAGTCCATGTTGGAAACGAAACAGAGGGAAACTTCAACTTTAGAAGAACAAATTGAGCAAAAGAAATTGAAAACAACAGAAGTTGTGCAGAAGAGGCAGGAGCTAGAAGAATATATTAAGAACACCGAACTAGATTTAAGAGAAATAAATGAAATTTTAATTAAAGAAGAAACTATGAGACGTAGTTTACATAATGAATTACAGGAACTAAGAGGCAAAATAAGAGTATATTGCAGAATCCGTCCACCATTGCCGAATATAGAAAGTAAAGATACAGCACATATAAAAGTAGAAGATTTTGATGATGATAATGGTATTCAATCAATGGAAGTCATGAAGGGCATAGAAGTGAATAATAATAATGCAACACAAATTCCTCAGAGATTCAAATTTGACAAGATCTTCAATCAAACTGACACCAATGCTGACGTATTCAAAGAAGTTGGGCAATTGGTTCAAAGTTCTTTAGACGGTTATAATGTCTGCATATTTGCATATGGTCAGACAGGCTCAGGGAAAACGTATACCATGCTTCGACCTAAAGATGGTATAATTCCCTCTACAATAAAGCATATTTTCAATTGGACAAAGAACTTGAAAGAAAGAGGGTGGCACTATGAAATTGACTGTCAGTTTGTTGAAATTTACAATGAAAACATTATAGATTTATTGAGAAGTTCATCAAATGACGATACAAGGAATATTGATTCCAATATTCCAACTAAGCATGAAATCAGGCACGATCAAGAAAATAGGAACACTACAATTACCAATATAGTGACACGTAATCTTGATTCAGAAGAAACAGCTGATAATATATTAAAACGAGCAAACAAATTGAGATCAACTGCCAGCACTGGATCCAATGAGCACTCTTCCAGATCCCATAGTATATTTATTATTCACCTACGAGGTTCTAATAGCTTAACAGGCGAGGAGTCGTATGGTATTTTAAACTTGGTTGATTTGGCAGGTTCCGAAAGAATAAATTCCTCTCAAGTAACAGGAGATCGGTTAAGAGAAACTCAAAATATAAACCGATCTTTGAGTTGTCTTGGAGATGTTATTCATGCCCTCGGTGGGCCTGACCAAGGGAAAAGGCATATTCCATTTAGAAACTCTAAACTTACTTACCTTTTGCAGTATTCCTTAACGGGGAATTCAAAGACACTGATGTTTGTTAATATATCACCTAGCGCCAATCATATCAATGAAACAATAAATTCATTAAGATTTGCTTCTAAAGTTAATTCCACAAAAATGTCGCATTAACATGCTTTATGCTAGACTATTTATATACATATGATGTATATTTGTCCTTTATACAAGTGTTATAATTATAAACAAAAGATATGGTGCCAGATCATTATGATCATTCTTCTTTGCGGTTTGGTTTCTCTTCATTCTTTCCTTCGTTATGCTTCTTTTTTTCATCAATATTCAAAAAAGTTTGTAGTCGTCTAATTGCCCAATTTTGGCCAATGAATTTTACATCAGGATCAGATTTTCCTTCTGTAGTTGTGAATCGTTTCCACCAAGCAGGTGATTTGAATCTTGGATCTTCAGGTGGAAATTTTCTTTCTTGATCACGTATTTTTGCAACATTATCTCTCAAAATTGCGGCAACCTTACTACGCAGTTGTTGTGCTTCTTCACCGTATTTTAATCTAGTTGAAAGATCAGTTGGTTTTTCAGGATCATAAAATTTTTTAACTAAATCATCCCATTCCTCCCTAACCAAATTAATAATAGAGTCATCCAACGGGTCACCGATGGTTACATTAATTTCTGTCCCAATACTTTTCCAAATTTGTTTGAAAAATGATTCTTTAGAGCCTTCATTAATGATGTTCTCAAATCCGGTAGTAAAAATAGGAACAACAATGGGAGGTCTAGTGGCTTCTAAAACCATTCTTGTGATCCCCCATTTAAAATACCTCATTGAATTGGCGTATGGAGGGTGTAATTGTAGCACAAATCCTTCAGGATAGACATGAACCCATGCAGGTTTATTTCTCTTTACTGGCGGTTGGTAACCAGCTGGAGCAAAGTATTCCTTAACTTGTCCCCAAGGAGTCCAATTCATGTTAATAGTATCGTCGGGACTCAATAATCTAATAGAGGCATCAATTGATCCTTGGAAGGGACCAACACCAAATCTTTTTGTACTCAATACTTGTCCTAAAGAAAAGAAATATCCAAGGAGCTTATTGGAGAAACAAATGTTCTCTGCACCGAGACACCACCTGACATTATCGGGGTTCCAATTATATAACTTCCAAGGGAATGCTGCCCAGAACGTCGGATCATCAACTGTAGACATGTGGTTCATTATAGTCATAATACCACGGTTCTCCTTCTCTGCCCTCTTGAGAGCATCTTGCAACTTGTCTAGATTATTAACTTTCACGTTGTAAAAAGTGCTCATTATTAATTTAGAGAATCCCAAAGTGATCAGACAGGTACTATACGAAAGAAACCTCCACATACGACTTTGCCTTGGGTATTCTTTTAGAAATTCATCACCTCTCTTCAACACATCAGGAAATGTCATTAGCAACCTAACAGTTTGACCAATTAAGATATTATTAATAAATTTGTCTGTCTTGTGTCCTCTTCAATTTTTTAAACATTGTTTAAAGTTAATTGTTAAACGTCAATAAAATTGAAAAATTCATTGTTTGACAACGCCAAGCACAAACGAAGAGAAGAAAGTGGCAAGTAACAATGGAAAAATTCACGGATTGGAGAGATAAGGGAACAGGTATAGCACCTTTTTTCCCTCCTCCAACGAGTTCTAAAGAAGGAAAAGTGCTCAATTCTGTGGTATATGGATTTTTTTTTATGATCAAGATAATACTTTTGTTGCCATTCATAATTGTGAATCAATTGACGGGATCAAAGATGGCCTTAACTACTATTTTAAAGAGACTATTTGGATGGAGTATGGATGTCAATGTTATTGGGGTTAAAAGAAAAGCTGTAACTAAAAAGGAGCACTACCCCACAGCTGGGAATTTATATCTGGTCAATTATCAAAGTGCATTAGACGCAATCACGTTGAATCTACTTTCTCAAGGAAATCCCATCTTTTTGGTTCCAGATAATGTCCACATCTACAAACTATCCTTATGGAACTTTATTCGCTATACTTTGGATGATGGTTCGTTGAATATCTCAAAATATGGGGAAATAGTGGCAAATATAAACGAGCTAAAGAAATCCGTAAATTTCTTGTTCATTGAAGGAACATGTTCAAATGGCAAGAGTACTCTACCTTTCAATTTGAATTCGCAAACATTACTGGAATTTTTAGAACCAGATAATAACGGCACTGTGAAACCTCAGATTTCCCTACAAACAATCACTTTAAAAGTGAACGGTCCCTTGGCCACTCCATTACCTGTTTCCAAGGGTACCTATTTAATGAGAATGTTAACACATCACGTTCGCTACAAATGTAAGATAAATGAACCACAACCTTTAACGAAGACGTTAGATGAATTAAGGATTGCCTTGAATGATGGTGACAAATTCAAATTAGTTTCTAAAACATTAGGAATTGACTCCAAGAGAAAATTCATTTCTGAATACTCCAAAACTAGAAGATAATATGTATTACTATTATTTTTTTAAAATGCGAATATATTTATGCTGTATTGTATATAGATAATTCTATGAGATTTGATTATTTATACCAACCCGTCATACAAATTCAAAGCACCTATGATAGATGGATCTATCTTAGATCCCTCTTTGAATTCATCCAGCGTGATATAACCATCTTCATCTTTATCCATCAATCTAAATATTTTGGAAACTCTCAACTCCGGCGTAGCTTCGTCTGCCTTTAATTTCACCATGGAACCCATCATCTTATACACACTGGTGACAATGGTCAGCATCTCATCATATGTTATATACCCATCATGATTCAAGTCATATAGATCAAAAGCCCAAATTAGTTTCTCCTCCAGTGAGCCTCTAGATGTAGTACTTAACACGGTAATAAATTCTTTAAAATCAATGGCCCCGTTGTTATCCCTGTCAAAAACGCTGAAAAGGTGGTTAGCAAACTCCTCAGGTGTACCAAAAGGAAAGAATTGCTTATAAATCCTAACGAAATCCTCTCTGGTCAATTGACCCGAGGGACAATCTCTTAGGAAACCTTTATGCCATTGTTGAATCTCACGACGGTCAAAGTACGTGGCTTGTTTCAGATCAGTAACATCCTCCTTAGATAACTTGGAAGTCTTGTTACCCATGGTGCTTGTATGTGTCCTATTGTATCCTTATTCGGTTCAGAGAGCCCTCTATTAGTTCTTCAGTGATGGTTGTTCAATGAATGTAATTGCTTGTTTTATGTCTTCAATTTACAAAGTGGTTACCCGGGTTCGGTGAAATCTCAAGTTGACGCTATTAATGGAGTGAGTTGTTATTATCCAAATACAATGAACACTAGGTTGTCTTTGAGACTGTTCAATTAGTGGTTAGAAGATAGTTTGGTCAGATATCCCAGCTGAAGGTGAGAGTACTGTTATAGCCATACATATCAATTAGTTCAGCATGTCCACATTACAACGTCGTCGTGTCAATAAGGATGATTCAGATAATGAGACGGGATCTGTGACTCCGAACGTGGAACGTGACAGTGATAATGATAATAAAGTTGCTTATGATCCGGAGGAGGCACGCATGAGAAATGTGGGCGGTCAAGTGCCTGTTTTGACTTTGATGGAGGAGGTTCTATTGATGGGGCTTAGAGATAAGGAAGGTTATTTATCATTCTGGAATGATAATATTTCGTATGCCTTGCGTGGATGTATCCTTATTGAATTGGCCTTGAGAGGGAAGATTCAAATATTGGATGATTCTGCTAGGAAAAGATTTGAACTATCGGAAAGATTAGTGCAAGTCATTGATGGGACGAAGACAGGAGAGGTATTGTTGGATGAAACTTTACAATTGATGAAAAATGATGAACCATTGAGCATTGCAAGTTGGATAGATTTGTTAAGTGGTGAAACATGGAATATTATGAAGATTAACTATCAATTGAAGCAAGTTAGAGAGAGATTGGCGAAGGGTTTGGTAGATAAAGGTGTCCTAAGAACTGAGATGAAAAATTTCTTTCTTTTCGATATGGCAACACATCCGGTGACGGATTCTAGTTGTAAAGAGGCAATTAAGAGAAGAGTTCTTTCCATTCTGGTGTCTAGAAATATGGAATTGAGTTATAATAATTATTTCCCGGAGACAACAAGGTTTAAAATTATCAGAACCATTGCGTTAATTTGTGGTGCATATGGAGCAAACGTTCTAGAAAATTTGTTAGGTTCTTTGGATTTTGAGATGAGTGATAATGCTATAGCTAGGGCAGATGAATTGATTGCCCAATTCTCTAAGTTCCCATTTGATTTAGAGACTCCTACTGCATTGGGTATATCAGTTAATTTGAATAGAGAAGTACAACAAGAATTGGCAGATACTCCTGGATACGACTTACAATTGGAAGTTATTGCTGGTGTTATTGAAGTATTCTCTAGAATGGATACCCTGTTGTGAATATGTATATTATATATGACATTCTAACCATTAAGTATAGATTTTATCTTTCAAGTTTTGATCTTCTTCTACCCCTTTATACAGTCTAAACTTCTTTTTTCTGAATAATTTTACAATTAATGAAAACATTATTAATATTATACCATATAGATCAAACTTCTATACATTATTTGATTTTGTTATGTGAATGATTTCATCTTATCAGGATGTCTGTAAAATGCCAGATAAAAACCCATCCGTGCCATATCTGTTTAAATAATATGCAATGCACTCTTTTCTACGGAAGATCAAATCTTGGTCAGAAAATTTTCTTATTTCCGTAACTTCATTGCTGAAGTTATAGAGCAACGATCTTCTTTTATTAATATGATCGTCACCACATGACTCCCACCAGAAACCACCTCCCAATTCTCTTGTTTGAACGTACTGGGCCTTAAGTTTCACAGAATCTACATTATCATAACCAATAAATGTTTCAGATTTCTTATCATAGCAAAATGCAGCCCCATAATTTGGATCGTACATTTCAACGGTCCCCTTCAATGGTAATTGGTTATATAGCCACATACCTGGCTCATCGCCTAAGCCTCCTTTCCCAACACCCTTAAATTTTTGATTTATCAAAGTATCTACACCTTGTCTGGATTTGACATGTTTGAACTCACGACCATAAGCAGCCATACCTAAAACAACCTTACTTGATGGAACATTGCAACTCTTAATCATAAAATCTATGGCCTCGTTAGCGTTCAATCCATTATTGTGAGCTGTATGTTCATGCTTGTATCCAGCACGGAATTCAGAACCATCCCCATTGAAAAGATTACAATGATACCCGGTAGCTTCTGACCATGAACCATAATAATCATAAGTCATCATATTCCAATAATCCACATACTGATCCATTTGTATGATCGGTAAAATACTTAATTTGTAAATAAATGCAGGCGTAGCAACTGATAACTGGAACTTTGGATGATCTTTAGTTTCACCAAAGATTTCCAACTCCAAATCATCCATCTTTCTTCTCAATTTGGAAATCATTTCTAGGTATTTATTAGGTTCCAATCCATCATCCTTGGGAAATTCCCAGTCTAAATCTATACCATCAAACCCATATCTGAACATGGTTTCCACAGCCGAATCAATAAAATTTTCGAATTTACGAGTGTCTCTTACTAGACCTGGGAACCTATCTCGATTCGACCATCCACCAATGGATAAGATCATTTTTGTACTTGATCCGCCTGGAATTATACCAGAATGCTTCAAATAGAAAAGTTCGCCAATACACCCCAAAGGTAATTTCCTTTTATCTCTTAATTGCACTGGTTTTTCATTGTCAGCTAGGTTTAAATTGTGTAGTTTCACACTCAAAGGTTTATAGAGGTCCATCTGCAAATCTGACCATTCATCACTAGGGTTCAATTTGCCTGTCTTTGGATCGACGAGAAAGAAGGCGTAGTAGATGTGAGACACTCTTGTTAGATCAATATCGTGAGGAAAATGGAACCTTGGTTTGTAAGGTGACCAGCTGGAATAATAAAGGCCGGATAAATATCCTTTTTCACCGTTTGAATTAGTCTGATTCATTAAGTAATCTATTTCTTGCCTATTAGGGATGGTACCGTTTCGGAAATGGCTTTGAATGAGATCTTGTGTAGCTTTTTGCTTGAAATAAAGTTTATGAAGACACATTTGTAAGACTAGCACAACGATAGCTAGTGCAAATAACACACCTGTGTTGAGAAAGAATTTTCTTCTCCTAGTAGCAATCATGTGTTTCGTAGTAGCTTGTTATTCATGAGTAAACGTAAGATGAATTCTTGGAACACTGGCACAAAATGGCAGATACGACGACAAGACATGAAAAAGGTAACCATAACTTTACAGCTCAGTTTGTGACATGTAATACCTACTTAAAATGTGTACCTTGACATGAGTCTATCCTTGACATGTCTCCCATAATACTATGCCCGCAGTACTGTTCTACACACATTTGTGATAAGTGGTGTTATGAAATTTCTCTTCGAAGTGAATATTTTATTCAATACTTCATGAAAGAGTCGACTTAAATAAACAATTAAGAATACCGGAGAAGAGCAATTAAACATTTCAAACCGTCTACATGCAACAGTAAAGAAATACTTTTATAATGGTAATGTATTTATGCATGGATGATTCTTGACACTGTAAATCAAATGTGTGATATGACGCATGAGAGATTATTTACATCAATAGCATTTTGAGACTGTGTTAGAGCCCAGGGAAGGACTACAGAATTCACAGCATCTCTTTAGTGCAACGGTAGTTATTTGAATTGCTTTTTCTTACTGTCTGGTGGTTTGACCTGCTTTGTATTGCAAAAGAGGATAAACAGAACATATATTTATAGTAGATGTCTATACAACTAAAATATATAGCATTACTGCCAATTAAAACTCCTGGGTATAGAAGAACCTAAAACTAAACCTTCCAACTTTATTGAGATTATTCCATATATCTACAGAAGTATTTGCACTTTTAGCATAAGGATGATTTCCATAATTAGAAATTATATTAATAATAATAGAAGTAAAAAAGACAGAAAAGAAGAAGATCATAATAATTGAAATATAATAAACAAGTTTTACTTACAAGAAAAAAAATCTATTTTTTGCTCTTTGGTTCACGAACAGCACATCCGAATCTGTAAATAATGATATTATCAGTATCCCAGATACCTTCCTTGGCAAAGATATCATTCATCACAATAGCCAATGCTTCTTCCTTAGTATCAGCAATAATTTGTAAATGAGAGCCAGCAAATGTTGGAGCTTCACCTTCAGACTTGGGTTCGTTGTAGATGGCTCCTGCACATACCAATTTCCCTTGTTCCACTAAGGCTGGGATTGCAGCCAAATGTTGTGGTCTGAACGCACTTCTGTCAGAACCTGGTTTATCGTAAACAATCACACACCATTCAACCATCTTAATCTCTTTAATTATGTTCAATTGGGTTATGGGGTCTTTCTATAACAAGTAGTGTTGAATCATCCATATCTAAAGTTTCACTTCAGCGTGAAATTTTAAGGTAGCGAATTTTTTGTCATAATTTCTCGATTTTTTATACAGTATAATAATAGTCTCTCATTGGATCAAAATGAAGAAAACTGGACAAGAATTGATGCCTTTACATACAACCGTACAGTCCCAGAAACAAGCTCCCATTACTAGGGTACCATTCGGGGAATTCTCACATTCAAGCATATCATTATTTCCAACTTGCACACAACCATTCTATGAATCAAGTAACCAAGTGGCATTATATCACAACCATAAACTTTATCCGGCCTCACAATACGATATTATTCCGCACTTGAAGAATGACATTGCTCAATTGCCCAAGAAATCGGCCTCAGAGGCAAGAACTTTGAAAAGATCATATTTGGGTTCTGATTTGTACGATGGTTTTGAAACGTTTGTTCCTATGTCAGCAAAAGATTTAGATTCTCTCGAGCCATGCATGAGTTTCATCAAGGATTGGGAACGTAAGGCAAGTACCAAATATAAACCTGGGAGGAAATTTAATATTGTTTCAACAAGACATCACATTGTGGAGATGACTATGAAACTTTTTACTGGTAAGACTAATAATTATAATAACACTAAAAAAGTGCAAGATTATGTGCTAAATGTTGTTTATACAGGTGATGAAACTGGTCGGTTATTGTTTACGAAAGATTGGTCCAATACTGGTAACTCCATGAACGAAGGTATTTATTCCAAAAATATCATTCTGAAGAGAATATGTTATTCAGGATTTGCATTGGAAGATTTAATGACAGAAACAACGTCCGAACTAGAAAAAGAAGGTGAAAAATTAACTGGTGGGGAAAAGGCCGTCTTTGCCGTTGTAGAGAATAAGCTAGATGATGACATTTGTATTTTATTGCGTTGTGAACTGGATGCATTTAATGGTGCTGAAAAAAAGTTTACTGAATTGAAATGTTTCAGCCCTTTGAAGATGAGTAACTTTTCACATAGGAGGAAATTATTGAAGGCATGGGTCCAAACAGGTGTACTACCAGATTCAGATATTCTGATCGGTATTAGAGACTCTTCCTTTGGTGAATTGGAGGATGTCGAATGGTATTCGAGAGACAGGCTACGATCTAAAATCAATAATAGAAATCTCCCAGAAAGTAAAATTGATTGGAACTTTAATGCACAAGTGGCCACACAATGGTCTCAGCATTGTATTAGATCTATTTGTAAATTGGTGGATGAAAATTTGGATCAGAAAGCAATTTCAAATCCGCAGGGTTTCCAAATCAGAATAGATTCGAGGAGAAATATAAGAATAAAATGTTTAAGCAAAGTTCCAAAGGATATCTTAGAATACCTTTAGTTTAAAAAAACGACCATTTAATAAAATGCGCCAATGAAAAATGCTCCTAAGAATTGGTTGGTGATTTGATGGGGCATATATTGCAGATCGTTAATGTGACTTTTTGATATGTCTCATTTTGTAACAAGTTGTTGTATTAACTGTTCAGAAAATATTTTTCGGGACTGTACGAAACTCCACAAGACTGTTAGCTTGGATCTTTGGTTTTTGAAGCTATCCTCGTCATTCATTGCTGTTGCACACACAAGCTTACTTCATCGTGAACTACAAAATTATTTTGGTTGGTGTGGAGAATGATTTAGAAGAGCTGGGCTCGACGTTCCCTACTGTCGATGGCTCTGTGCTTGGTTTTTGAAATGGAAAATATACTAATATAACGTAATTGAGACTAACATAATTAGAATACTCATCACCCTCATGCCATTGGAGTTTTGGAAAATGCTAATGCTAGAAGAGAAGTCCGATGAGCTATAAATGAACAAATGATTTTTCCGAGCTTTATGGACTGGGAGGCGTCCTTATTGAAGCACAGACAAGCGAATTACTCATTTTTATAAATATTTACCTTATTAACCCAAATAATTTAATCCATATATGAGAAACAGAAATTTTTAATCGGAAAAGTCTTGTTCTTATATGTCTTAACATAAACAGACGCCACTTCGATTCTCGCGGGTGCCCACTGTAAAAAACATTACATGAAAATGCCAAACGATGATTATTAACATTCCATTACAGAAAGAGCAGCAGGTTATATACGGTAGAAACAAAGCAGCACGAATGGTATGTGGGTGCTTAGGTACCAGTATGACTTAGAAGATGGATCCACACAAAAAATCTCTCGCTGCATACAAAAATCAGTTTGTTACACTATCGGAAGATCGAACAAGAATCACTTGAGCATCAAGAACGATAAGAGTATCTCCAGGCAACACCTATCTTTAAAATGGGAAGATCGAAATGATATCCATATTATAAACCAGGGGAAATTGACATATATTGGCGAACAATATTTGGATGTTGGGCAGTCTTTGACTTTTGGTAACGTTAACAGTTTAAGTATTAAATTGGGGACTAAACCTGTAATGGTACATTTAGAATTCTATTCTTCAAATTGGCTCATACCCAATGGATTAACTCAATTCCATGAAACATTAAAAGATTTTGGAGTTAATGTTGCAACGCAGATACCAGTAGATCAAAAGACTCAAATCGATCTGATAGTTGATGAAATAAACGGTTCTGGGTTGATTCCATTATGGGGATTTATGAAAGACATTCCTGTCAAGAAACCACAATTTTTTTCCACAGCTTGTGAAATCTTATCTTCTAATGACAATGATTTTGACAATAGTTGGCATCGTTTGCAAGAAACTTCAAATACGTTATTTTGTTCTCATTATATTAGTTTGAAAGACAGATCTCGTTTATTTGAGAATTATGTGATTCTTATTCTATTTGACAACGAAACTAATAAAGATGCAGTTAAAACTCTGAAAACGGCATTGAACTTAGGAGGAGCAATTGTCAATGACTTTTCTGATCTGAACGCAAGTAAAGATTATATCAATAATTTGAAACCAACAACTAATCAACATATTTGCTTAGTAAAGTTTGGAAGTTTCAAGTCTCCAAATGATCAATTACCAGATCTCGAATATTTTAAGCTGGAAGACATAATTACTGCAATTAGAGATGATAAAATAATGAAATTAATCACAACTATTCCAGAACGTGAGCAAGTCATGAACCAAGATGTCTCCTTAATACCAGAAATAACATATCCCTCTGATCGTAAAACAAATATACAACCTAGTCATCACACTGTCGATTCAATACATAATGACAAAAAAAATGTACTATCGAACAGAGATCCTGGGGAAGCAACACTAGTTAACCCAATAGTGAAAAAAAGAAGATTAAATAGACAAAGAGTAAAACCGTTAGATAGTTTGGCATTTTTTGCAGGGGGTGCAAGTCCAAAGATAGGATCACCAGCAGTTCAAGAGACTGCACAAGCTACAAAGGACGAAAGTGCAGAATCAGATAAATTCAGAACTAACAATGGTCTTACCCAACCTTCTGGAAATTCTCAGCCACTGATTCACTCAGAACCTATTGTTTTAAAAGAGGTATTAGAGGCGGACCACAACAAAAATATTCAAGAAGGGCCAACTACAGCTGTTCCTGTTATCCAGAGTAAAAGTACGCAACCCTTAGAGCATACTGAACAAAACAAAAACAGTGAAATTGGATCTGTAGCAGCAACACCAACTCCAGAAGTTTTAACAGGAAACGGGGTTGAAAGACCTAATACTCCACAGGTACCCTCCACACAAGCCTTGGTTTCAAATCATAAGGAAAAAAAAAATCTCAAGTCAAATTCATTGGAAGAACCCAAATCGTTTGTACAAGCCATTCAGGAAACCAAAAATCGGGAAGTGACAAGATTAAAATCAACGATGGTTGAAATAGATACCGATGAATTAACTGAAGGGGCAATCAACCAACTAGGTAGTTTGGTAATTGTTGAACCTAACCAAAGTCTAATACGAAAAAAAGCATCACGTTGTGAGTGCCGGACCCCTACTGGCGAAGACAGTGACAAAACTGCAAGAGAATGGTCAAGGAGGAAGAACTTCAAAAAATTTGTAAAAATATATCCAAAATATATGAAAAAGGATACTGAATCAGATACTACTGATTTAATCAGAAACAATGCGTTTCTCATTACAAGGAATTATGTTCCGATGAAAAAATTCACTGGACAATACAATAATGTTCCAAATGATGATGAAGATATGTATGAGCATCATGATTATGAGAGAGAAAACATTGAAAATGGTGATGGGGACCTAGCAATTCCACCTGTTGTTAATGACTTTATTCCTTCAAGTCAATTATCTCAACGACGGTTACAAATTGACAGTCAATCTGCAAGAATTAAAGATACACAACCAGATTTTAGTGATGATGAAGGACAGTCTTTTTCATTTAGAAGATCTATGGCGAATGCCAAGAAAACAACTGCTAATAATGGATTATTCGTCGTTGATGAAGATGACCTTGATAGTATCAATATACCAAATCATCAAGAAAATGTCGACTCTGTTGCGGTACGTCTTGATGAACCCTATAAAGAGAATAAGGATGCATTAAACAATTACACACATCATTCCCAAAACTCTCAAATGATAGACATGGATCCGAAATCTTATAAGAGGCCTAGAAAATCTCCACCTAAGAAGCCAGGCTCCAGGCAGCATAAAACGCTAATAGCTGATCATGATGATGATGACGACGACGACGACTACGATGATGATGATGACGATGATTATGGTCCGAAATTCAAGTTTAGAAGACAAAACTAGTACACATTATATGTAGGAGTATATGATCAAACGTACCGCTTCTAGAATGGTCGAGAGAATAACTTTATAATAAATTGTTTATAAAAAATAGCTAACTACTTAAACAATGGGAATGGTGACCAGTCTGGGTCAACCACTCTCAGAGTTCCTTTCTCTTTGGCCAGGTTTTTGATAGCTTCGAAATCTTCTTTTGATAGAGTAAATACTTTACGATTGGCAATGATTCTTTCCTCATGAGTTGATTTCACCAAGACTACATAACCTCTCTGTACATGCCAGCTAATAATCAATTGAGCTGGGGGGACATCTAACTTCTTGGAGATTTCGATAATCTTTGGCTCTTTTAAAATTGGAGCATTAATACTACCCAATGGAGAATAAGCTTCAATCATGATTCCTTTTTCTCTACAAAATTTAATCAAATCATGTTCAGGCAATAAAGGGTGAATTTCAATTTGATTTGCAGCAGGGGTCAATTTGTTACCTGGGGAAGTTAACAGTTCTTTCAAGTTATTAATGGAGAAATTGGAAACACCAACAGCTTTGGTCATTCCTGTGGCTGGTAATTCTTGCATCAATTCCCAAGTCTTCACGAAATTCCAAGTATCCATTTCAATATCAGGCTTCCCATTTTCATTCTTAGGAATGACCATGAAATCGGTTCCCTTAACATTTCTTGTATTAAAAGTGACTGGCCAGTGCATCAAATACAAGTCTAAGTAATCCAAACCTAAACGACTTAAGGTATCCTTCAAGGCACCTGCAGGGTTATGTTGTTGAGTATTCCATAATTTAGAAGTGACAAAGATTTCTTCACGTGGAATACCAGAATCTCTAATGGCCTTCCCAACTTGATCCTCATTACCATAAATTGCAGCGGTATCGATATGTCTGTAACCAGCCTTCAGAGCAGCAATGACGGAGTCGTACCCATCTGTGGCACCAAGGGAACGCCATGTACCTAAACTAATTTCAGGAATATTGGCCCCGGTGTTCAATTTTAATGTAGCAGTGGATGCTTTCAAAGTAACAGTCATTTTTTCTAGTTATTTATTTTTGGTTGTTGATGGTGTGAGTGACTTAACTCTAACAAGCTTCTTTTGTCAATTGTCTCTTTTTAAGTTCCCCCTTATTGAAATTTTTCAATCTGCAAAATTCCGAGATTTGTTCTATTGTTTTACGTAATTTATGACGTCTATACAAAATCTTACAGATATTCATCTATTTAGCGATGAAGATATCGTCTTCTCAGAAGAAAGAACTGAAATTTACCTTACAGTTTTAGTGTGTATATTTTAGTCTATAAATATAAAGTATGAAAGAAAAGCAATGTCTAGGCACGAACAATCAGAATTTTTTGTATCAGGCAAGTAAATGACTACACACCTTATAACTCCATTTTTGATTTTTAATCCACCATCTCTTCCAAACAGGTTTATTCTTCAAATCTTGTTCCACGTCATCCTGGTCCACCAAATATTTGGGGTGATGCAATAATTCTTGGACAAAAGCAGCCAGTAAACAATTGAAATAGAGCCTAAATGTTAAAGTTACCAGTGTGATAAATATAGTCATCATATATTCATATGCCTCGGTGGCACCTTGGCTCTCCAAGCTTTCATTTCTTCTTTGCAAGGCCTCCTCTGTGCCCGTTGGTTCTGTTTGAAACCATTGAGAGGTGAACCACAAGGTAAAAATGCATGTGCAAATAGTGTCCAATGAGTAAAAGACGAGTATTTGAGAAAACGTTAGCAACGTTGGCTTATGGATCTCGTAAAGTCCTTGAGCAAATATAATCAATGTAAATATGGACCATAAGTAAAAGACCCATTGGACAAAATCTAGCGGATGACCCGTAAACAAGGCAAGGATACCGTACGCTCCACTACATTTATTGAAGATAGTGATCCCTAGGACGATTTCGACACCCAAGTATAATGGAATGATTCCAAAAAAGGACTGGAAGCACTGCAGTCGTTAGTAATTTGAATCCGGGAAAAGGGATAAACGTAAAGATATATAAAGTAGGATATCATACTTTTGGTAGAGTGATAGAATGGTGTGCCATTTTGGTGATAGGTGGCTCCTTTCTGTGTTGATATTGTTTGTGTGAATGGAAAGAAGTCAGTACAGAAATCTCAAAGACGTGAAAAAATTCTTAGGCGGAAAAGCGATGAGGTGAAAACTCTTCATTCAGCAGTTGGCATTTACATAATGGAAGGATCGTTGGTTAAATAAGAATATTGTATCATATAAAGCATAACAATGTCCCTAGAAGACAAATTTGATAGGTTGAATATATCTAATGAACCTCGCACGGAACATGCCAATAATAAGATCTTAGACAAGTATGAACACAAATTTAAGACAGATGAGATGTCTTTCACCAGAAGTAAAACTAATAAGGACAAGGCCAACAGAGCTACGGTTGAGAATGTTTTGGACCCCAGAACGATGAGGTTTTTAAAGGCGTTGACTAGTAGAGGTGTTATCTCGGATTTTAATGGGTGCTTAAGTACTGGTAAAGAGGCTAATGTATATCATGCATTTGCGGGGGACTCTAAACTACATGCCGATGTTGTTCTTGAAGCTAAGGAGGAAGAGGATGAAGATGAAGATGAAAATGAAGAAGATGAAGACGACCTACCTATTGACCATAACTTGAAGGAAAAATTGGAAACTGAACTTCGACCAGAAATGTTAACCAAAGTTTCTCAAGATAAGAAAGAATACGCAGTAAAAATTTTCAAAACCTCTATTCTTGTGTTTAAAGACCGTGAGCGTTATGTGGATGGTGAATTCCGTTTTAGAAATTCCAGATCTCAGCACAATCCTAGAAAGATGATTAAGATCTGGGCAGAAAAGGAATTTCGTAACTTAAGAAGAATATATCAAAGTGGTGTTATCCCTGTTCCCAAACCCATTGAAGTGAAAAACAATGTTCTTGTCATGGAGTTTCTGGGCCGTGGAGATGGGTTTGCGTCTCCTCGTTTAAAGGATCATCCTTACAAAGACAGAGAGGAAATTTTTCATTACTACCATACGATAGTTGCCTATATGAGATTGATGTATCAAATTTGCCGTTTGGTGCATGCGGATCTTTCAGAATATAACATATTGATCCATAAAGATAAGATGTATATTATTGATGTCTCTCAAAGTGTGGAACCAGAGCATCCAATGAGTTTGGATTTCTTAAGAATGGATATTAAGAATATTAATTTCTATTTTGAGAAAATGGGTATCGATATTTTCCCTGAGAGAGTTATCTTCCAGTTTATCATTTCTGACACCTTGGAGAATTTTAATGGTGATTATCGTGACTATAATGATTTGAGAGACTATGTGGCTCAAAATTTGCCCATAAAGAAGTCTGAGCAGGATGAGGCAGAAGATGAAATCTTTAGATCATTATACTTGGTTAGAAATTTGGAAGGTCTAGAAGAAAGAGATTTTGATAGATATACCGATGGTAAGTTTGATTTGTTAAAGAGTCTAATTGCCCATGATAATGAAAAGAACTTCTCTGCTGCCGAACAATTTGATTTGAAGGCACAAGACGCGACTACGGATGAAGAAGATGAGATATCTGAAGAAGATTTTGATGGCGAGGATGATGACGATGAAGGGTACGAATCAGAGGAGAAGGTTCTCAAGGGGAAGAGGTATGAAGATAAAGATGCCAAAAAGCTAAGGAAACAGGAGGCCAAGGATGCCAAGCGAGAGAAGAGGAAGACAAAAGTCAAGAAGCATATAAAAAAGAAGTTGGTGAAGAAGACCAAATCTAAAAAATAGAAGTCATATACCCTGTATAATAAAAACTTTCAAGAGAACTGAAATCATAATGATATATAGATATTTTCTAGTCTCGGCGGCAAAATTGTGTCGTGTCTAACGTTTGTTTGCATACTTTCTGAAAATTTTTGAAAAAGTACATCTCATCTCATCGCAATGAAAAGAGAGCTGATAGTTATATATGTTATAATTGTACACTTCAAAATCAAAGCAGGAGATTTCAACGATGTCTGAAGATAACTCAACAAAGGGAACTGATGATTCTAGATTTTCTGGTATCTATAATGATCCAAAGTTTAGAAAAACCAAGAATAAAAACTTGAAGATTAAATTAGATGAGAGATTTAGTAAGAAGGATTTGGAAATTAGGCGCAAGGCTAAAGTTGATAAATATGGTAGAAAGATCCACGAAGACAATGATATGAATAATAAGGAATTGAAAGATTTCGATAAGTATTTCGAAAAGGAGGGAGAATCAGCGGATGAAAAGAAAGAAGAAGAGGAGATTGAAACTGTTACTGTTGATCGTGCCCGTGGAGAAGTGCCAGCAGATTACGTTAGTTCATCAGACGAATATACCTCATCTGAATCAGAAGATTCTGGTGAGAGTGACCTTGAAAGTGAAGGTGAATCAGAAATCGAAGTGGACGAAGCCACACCAGAAACAGGTGATGCCACTAAGACATTAGCAGTTGTTAATCTAGATTGGGATCATGTTAGATCTTCAGATTTGATGATAACATTTTCAGGGTTTTTACCAAAGGGTGGTAAAATAGAAAAAATTGTGGTTTTACCAAGTGAATTTGGTAAAGAAAGAATGCAACGTGAAGAGACCGAAGGTCCACCAAGAGAACTTTTCCAGAAGAAGAAGAAAAAAGGTAAGAGGGCTTCTGTTGAAAGTGACTCTGATGATTCCGATGTTGACATTAAAGATTTGTATGAAGAAGGGGATGCTGATAAAGATGTGGATACCAGAGCATTACGTCAATATCAACTGGAACGTTTAAGATATTATTACGCTGTTGTGTACTGCAATAGTGTCGAAGCCGCCCGTGCGATTTACGAGAATTGTGATGGTACTGAATATGAATCTACTGCAAATATGTTTGATTTAAGATATGTTCCAGATGGCATGGATTTCGATGATGAACCAAGAGATCAATGTTCTAGCCTACCTAAGAATTATAAACCACATCAATTTAGTACAGATGCCTTGCAACACTCGAATGTTAAATTGACATGGGATGAAACGCCAGCAGAAAGAGTAGAAGTGGCCAAGAGAGCATTTACCCAAAAAGAGATAGAAGATATGGACTTCAAAGCTTACCTTGCTTCGGATAGTGATGGCTCTGAAGATGAAGTAAACCAGGATGCTAAGAATAAATTAAAATCTCTTGTTGGGGACTCTCTTAGAATTGGTAATCAACCAATATTTGGTTCCAAAGATACATTGGAAGGGGAAGATGAGGAGGTCGATATGGAAATTACATTTGATCCTGGTCTAAGTGAAGGAGTTGAAAAAACTGAGGAACATGAAGAAACGACTATAGAGAAAGTAGCAAGAAAGGAGAAGGAACGTCGTAAAGCAAGAAAACAAAAATTGAAGGAGCTGAAAAATAATGCACAAAAGGAAAAGAAAGATAAGCTGAAATCTTTGAAGGGGAAGAAGCATAACGATTCCACTGAGGGAGATGCAAGCACTGCTAAATCTAAGGCCGAACTAGAATTGTTGATGATGGATGATGAAGATGATACTGAAACTGGTATAAATAAAAAGGCACACTTTAACATGAAGGAAATTTTAAGATCTGAGAAAGAGAAGAGTAAGAAGGGCAAATATCAGGATAAGAGAAGAATCGTTGAGGATAACTTTAAGCCAGATTTGAACGATCCAAGATTCAAAGAAGTCTTTGAAGATCATGATTTTGCAATTGATCCATCCAGACCAGAATTTAAGGAAACGCCAGCAATGAAGGAGATTTTGAAGGAGCGTAGTAAACGTTCAAGTAAGAACGCTCAAAAAAAGAAAAGAAGCCATTCATTGATGGACAATCAAGCAAATGAAACCAGCGATATTTCGAACATAGTATCCAAATTAAAAAAGAAGGGTGGGAAGGGTCCAAAGAAAAGTAGATACAATAATTGAGACTCACACGTGTATATTTAGAGGATGTAACTGCATTAAAATAAGATTCTAGTAGTGAATGATAGCTTTCTTATATAAGAAAACATTTTAATCTTTAAAAAGGTTCTTAACTTGCCAAGTTAACTTGGATATGCTAGCGGCACCGTTGTGAATTAAAGTTAAGAACATAAAAAACTGAAAATTTTTTAAGTAGCATTAACGCTAATTATATTCAAGATCAACTCAACAGAGGAAGAAGCCATTTTTGAAGAGATGGGTGATGAAGAAAGTTCCCAAGAACTATTAAACTGTGCAGACAATGGGGGACTTCATGACGTTCTCACAGGAACAAAAAACAATAATGGAGGAACGTCGATCAAGAAAAGAAAATATAAATATACAAAGTCAGAATTGAAAAAAAGAAGACAAAAACGAGCAGCAAAAGGACCATGGGGTTCTTGGTCAGAGAGTGACGAGGATAGTGCTGATGGGATTGAGAAAGAAAGTGGACAGCATGACATGAACACGGAAATCATGATAGAAAGTGATGATGATTCAGACATACCATATGAGCCATTCAAGGAAAGCAGTCAATTTTATGGAGATGCCGAAAAAGATTATCAAGGAAGAGGTATTATTCATCCACCCATTGACGTTGGAACTAGTCTGAACAAGCCGCCCTTATCATTCAAATGCTTCCTACCGAAAAAGATAAAATATGCTATGGATGGGCATACAAATGGTACTACAAGTTTGACATTTCTGCCAAATTCTGGAAATTTGCTTCTTTCCGGTGGGAATGACAATATTGTTAAAGTATGGGATTTTTATCATAAGAGAAATTTATTAAGAGATTATAAGGGTCACTCAAAGGCCATCAATTCATTAGATTTCAACGATGATGGTACCAATTTTATTAGTTCATCGTTTGATCACACGATAAAGATATGGGATACAGAACAAGGTAAGGTAAAAACTAAATTACATTTCAAAAGTACTCCCAATGATGTTAAATTTCGCCCATTCAATTCGTCAGAGTTTATTGTGGGATTTGCAAATTCCAAAATATATCACTATGACACTCGAATATCTGAAAATGATGGAAGAGTTCAGGTATATGATCATCATATGAGTAGCATTCTAGCTCTTAAGTTTTTCCCAGATGGGTCCAAATTTATCTCATCTTCTGAAGATAAAACTGTGAGGATTTGGGATAATCAAGTCAATGTTCCCATAAAACAAATCAGTGATACTACTCAATATTCTATGCCCTCAATCGATATTCATCCTGATAAGAAGAATTTCTGCGCACAAAGTATGGATAACACGATATATACCTATAGTATGAAACCTAAATATAGAAGAAATCCGAATAAGATGTTTAAGGGACAAACGTCTGCTGGTTACGGTATTGGACTGACATTTTCTGCAGATGGTCGTTATGTTTGCTCTGGTGACTCTAAGAGCAAAGTGCATATATGGGATTGGACAACCACTAGATTGTTGAACACAATATCTATCCCTGGTAATAAGCCAATAACACAGGTGGCGTGGAATCCACAGGAGACTAGTAAAGTTGCGTGTAGTGGTAACACAGGGAAAATTTACATCCTGGATTAGATGCTTGAACCAGTTAGTTTGAATTGTAATACGTAAAATGTGGATGACTTTATGTTAATAGTTTTTTTATATGAACGAAGTTGATGTTAATGTAATCTGATTGTATATATAACATGATAATTATGCATAGAAGGAGACCGATTTTGACTTCCTAGCTTGCACTTCACCTATACCTTCAACAAAATCTTCATGTTTTACTGAAGATTGCCCATTTCTTAAAGCAATCATACCTGCTTCAACAGTAACTGCTTTCAATTGAGCACCGTTAAATTCATCTGTGGATCTTGCCAACTCCTGCCAGTTTATGTCATCATCTGTGGTCATTTTCCTTGAATGAATTTGTAAAATTTGAGCTCTACCATCCTCGGTAGGTAGTGGGAATTCAATCTTTCTGTCTAATCTACCTGATCTTAATAAAGCAGGATCTAACACATCGACTCTATTTGTCGCAGCCAACACCTTCACACGGTCATCTGAGCTAAACCCATCCAATTGATTTAATAATTCCAACATAGTTCTTTGAACTTCTCTGTCACCTGATTTTTCCGAATCGAAACGTTTTGTACCAATAGCATCCAATTCATCGATAAATATAATAGTAGGGGCCTTTTCCTTCGCAAGTGCAAACGCATCACGGACTAATTTGGCACCTTCACCAATGAACATTTGCACCAATTGTGGAGCAGCTAATTTCAAAAATGTGGCATTAGTTTGAGCAGCGCATGCTCTTGCTAATAAGGTCTTACCAGTACCTGGTGGACCGTACATTAGTGCACCTTTTGGTGCTCTGATACCTAATTCTTTGAATTTATCGGCACGTTTCATTGGTAACACAATAGCTTCCACAAGTTCTTCAATTTGTTTGTCTAACCCACCCACATCTGAATACGTCTCTGTTGGTTTTTCATCAACTTCCATAGCTTTAACTCTTGAATCAAATTCCGAAGGTAATTTTTCCAATATTAAATAAGAATCCTTATTAACACCCACAAGATCGTTAGGTTTCAACTTGGTTGGATCCACTAGCCCAACCATAGGCAAAAACACAGTTTGTCTAGAAGATGTCTTAACTACAGCAGCTTTACCCTTTGCAGCATTATCCAGATTTACATTCCCACCTTGTGTTGTAGATTCATTATTCTCTTTATCTTCAATCTCATCCATATCCATCACTTCCACCACATTTGCTACGAGATATGGTAATTGTCTATTATTCTTGATCTTCTCCTTGTTATCCTTTATTTTGTCAAGCATAACATTGTTCTCGTGAGACAGTCTCTGTAATTCAGACCTAAAGATACGAATCTCGTTGTCTAATAATTTAGTCCTTGTTTGTAATTCTTGAGTGGTTAGACTTAAGATTTCTTGGTCTAATTCTTCATCTCCAGGAAGATTTTGTGTATCCAATTCTTCTAATGTAGCCATTGTAGCTTGTTATGTACTTGATATAGTGTGGAGGTGTACTGTTAGGTTGTTGGCAGTCCTTCCCTTTAACTTGGGAAAGTTTGCCACCCATTAAATCTCTATTTCAATTTTCCATAAGGAATACGAAAGTGCAATCAGAACAGTTAAAAATAAATTCCGGGTAACGTACAATTTTAACCCTTCTTTAATAGTATAGCTTTCAGTCCTAAGTTACATCCATGTTCTGATTAAAAATCAGCCCTAGTCCGTTCATTGACCATTTCTCTCATTATACTGGGTTCCATTCATATTAATAAAGTTTTCGAAGTCCAACCTAATAAGCTCATGTCAGATAATATATCAACATCAAATCACTTAAAATCTGAAGTAATATTTGGACTTCGTAATTTATATGTATATAATGAGCAATACGTATAATGGTGTTGGTAATTCAGGAGTTTTTTCTTTGGAAATCACAGATTTTACAGAAATGTAAAATACACTCATGGCTCATTAGGTAATAGATATATAACATTAAACCAAGTAATCAATATTAACCTACATTTGTAAAAGGGAGTCCTCTTTATCCTTGTAACCTCTTATCTGAGAAATAAATGCACATTTTTTTCTTATCGATCATTTGAGTTCCAACAGAGTGACTGTAACTCAAAGATTGTTGTTTCATTATTGTTTGCTAAGGGACTGAGTTAAACTTGATAAATTTATTATTTTCTTCCTAAAATATTTCCACTATAATCTCTTTTAAGAGATATATGCAGGTTTTTCAAATGAATATTGGGACAACGTTAGAGAACGTACCCATTATAATCAAAGAACTACCCACGCAAGTCTCCTTATATATAATAGATATGTTTGAGCCTTCGATTTCCGTCGAATAGCTACAAGTAAATACATAATCTATTAAAGTGGATTGTAACAAGACTCTAAAATATATTTGCTTAGAACCTTTTAATATTGAATTATTTTTGTTATTTTTTTTTGGTGTTTCTTTGTGTATACATAGTATTATTATATTCCTTGATCCTAATAATGCATGTTTTATTAATTATGCTAGTTTTGATTCAGTGTGATATTCAGATCATTTCTGTTGATGTTCTTGCTTATATTTCTCCAATTCATTTTTCAACTCATTTGTGAAATCATCTTCCACTTCGACATCATCCCAGTTCTCCACCCAAAGGTGATCTTGAATATTATCCACCTCCTTCAATGTGTCCTGTGCTGGCCAGTTATCCACAGGAAAGTCTTCGAATTCATCATCTTCTTCAAGTGTCTTCTTATTTACAGCATCAAATTTTGTTTTAGTGGCATCAGTTTCTGTCCTTTCGGTAGTATTATTTGTAGAAGAGGTAGAATTAGTACTCATTATATTTGCTGTAGCCTATTCTGTTTCTTGTGCTGGTCTTTAAGGGACCATTCAAGCGTAGAGTTCATTAATTACTTTGGATTTAATTGCCACTCGACTTTATTAAGGATTGCCCACCTTAAATTTCATCGCTTAAGACGACGAAACTGAGATTTGGACACCACTTCAGAGGTAAGGGAATAATAACTGCGAAGCATCGCTGTCTAATTCAGCAATGACTTTACGTACATTCCACTATTTATCTTCAATTCATAAAGGTGTAAGCTATTTAGGGACATTCGTTCCTTTTTTGTTGAATGAAGGAATCATCAAAGATGAATTTCTAAGGACACTAAATACTTGCTTTAACTTTAGAAAATAGTCACGAAGAAAACACTTACCATACCTTTCAAAAGAATTGAGTATGTTATATGAGGTACTTTCGGTAAGTTTTTCTTTATCTAATAACTACCTTAATTAAAGGTAATAAAAAAGAAAGCCCTGTAGGGGGCTCGAACCCCTAACCTTATGATTAAGAGTCATACGCGCTACCGATTGCGCCAACAAGGCTATTTCTTGGAAAAAATTTAATAATACTGCTTATTATCAACAGCTCTTTTGAGCATGTGGCTGAATAAAACGTTTCTTAATACTGAACAATGGGATAGAAACGGTAAACAGCAAATGTCTTCAGTACTTTAATACATCAAACTATTGGTTTCCAGTAAATTTAATTCTTTCTTAAGCAATCACCGTAATTCGACAATAAAATCTTCTTTTGGCAGCTATATCTTTTTGTAGCAACCCAAAGGGGTTGTGAAGACCCTACAATATTCTCAAAGTACGGTTTAGAATCTGGAACTATATAGCCCACGTCGTTACTATAAAGGCAATCAAAACAAAGCTTTCTTTTCATTATTATTCTTTTTTATATAATTTATTTAATTACAACTTCGATCATATCTTCGTCTTCCATATCTTGATCACCAACTGTTTCTTCCAAATTCAATTCATCATGATCAAACATCAATTGGATCTTCGCAGCTTGTGGCAATTGCTTTTGCAGTCTATAATATTCAGCCAGTTTTGAAAACGGTGTTGAATTACGAACATTGACATATATTTTTTTGTTATCATGTCCCACAAGAGCGATCTTCATAATAGACGATTTCTCATTGTCACTTCCGTCAATATTCATATTACCATCGTTTTCTCCTCCATGCACTTGTGAATCCTTTAACTCTGTAGCATCTTTCAATTCCTTCTCAAATTCAGCTATAGCTTTTGCATACTCCGTATTCTTAGATTCTTTTGGTTTATTTTTTTCCCCTTCCTTTTCCCTTTCCTTCTCCAAATCTAATTTCATTTGAGCAGCTTTCTCCTCCAGTAATAATTTCTTTCGTAATTCATTTTCATTTTCAATTTCCTTCTCCTTTGACATAATGACAATATCCACGTTTGTCACTTCATTTTCAAAAGCTTGTGGAATATTCAAGGAATTACAAGTCATAAAATTTAATAATTTTGTGTTATTCCAATATAAAGTGACATTATCCACTTTATAGAATTTTTGAAGTACAGTCGGTATAGAATAGGATTTAATTAGCCCTTCCAATGTAGGTGGCAATATCTTAACAAATTGGAACTTTCCTAATACTTTTACTTGAACTGTTTTGTTTATTGTTCCATCCAATTGTGATAAAAATCGTATGCTGTAGACACGTTTAGGTTGTTTATCTGGAGTGGCCTCTTTGCTTCTATCCGTAATACTAGGTAATTTTTTAGCTTCTTTAGCAATTTCTTTGAAAAATTCATCGTTTTCATCTGGTCCCAACGATAAGATAGGTGTGGATGTTGATTTCTGTCTCTTGGCAGACCTATACGGTGAATTGGAGCGTGATCGTGAACGAGAGGATAAAGAGGAAGAGGAAGACCCACGTCGTGATAAAGACCTCGATCGTTTGTTATTGTTACTCTCTGGGTCTAATGATTCTGTTGCTGTAGTATTTTTTCGTTGTGATCTTGTATTCTTAGTAGGAGAAACATTCGGTAGTTCTTTTTGGACATTGCCCATCTTACCTTCAATTTCATCATCAGAAAGTTCAAGTATTTTGCGTCTCTCAGCATCAAGGTTTTGTGATCCTTTCATTGTGGAGTCTGGAAGAACCAGCTTAGCCCTTTGAGACTCAATTTCAATTTCCTCATCTGATTCATCGTGAGCCATGAAAAAATCATCGTCATCCTCATCGAAATCAAAGTCTGACATCTTGGAGTATAATCTGCTTTTAGTATTCTAATAATTCTAATACTAGGGTCTTGATCTAGGTATTATTGGTTAATGTTTATATTGGTCCAGCAGTTTTTCAAGTCTTATTCTGATATTTTTTTTTGGCGGAATATTGTTTATCTATAATTCCAAACAATAATAATTTTCTAGTGTCTACATTTAATTGAAATATGAAAATTTATAAAAAATGAACTGCAAGAAATTTGAGTGGGTATGCTCTACTTGATTCAAAACACTAATATTTTTCCATTGAATAACATGTTCTTTAATTAGTTTACTCAAGGAAAACACTGTCACTCTAAATTTTTACTGAAGAAAGTGTACCCAGCAAAGTACGCTAACGATGTTGGCAAACTCTTCCTTTTCTCCACTACCAAAAGCTATTCGAAATTACAGTCACTAAAGAGTGGCAAAAAAATAATTGCTTTTCATCGATTCTCGTCTTTCAAAGGGGGTTGCACATTAAGAAGAATTTTAGGATTATTAGTTAATTTTCTGGAATCACCGATTAACAACTTTTATACTTAAATAAAAACAGCGTTTGGAGGGTTTACGAAAACTTTTTTTACCTCCATCAAACTTTACCCCAAAGACTGAAGACTGTCAACCGTCCATCCAGTATTCGTGGGTTTTACTACTTTCCACTTCCGGAAAAAAGATGTCAGTGACTGTCATAATCAAAAATTCATGTCATTATCCATTAAGAATAAAAATAAAATAACAGATGTTTCATTGTAATGCAAAAGTAACCTATCATCTCATCCAATCAAACCATTAAACTCAAACACTAATTCGATACAATATTAAGATGGCCCCCATTATTTTGAAAGGGGAAATAGAGAACTTGAATAGAATTCCTTCATTATTGAAGCGTGACAAGATTGTGAAACGGAATGTTGCTGTTGTCACCGTGGTTGTTATTGCTTCTTTTGTTGGGGCAATGTTCATTCTGGCAGTTTGCTCTAGTTGTTGTAATTCCGATGATGATAACAAAATAAGGGATTCTAACAATACCAGTGACAATACTGTAGAGCAACATCAACTTCAAGAGCAAATCCATAACAATCCTGAAGACTATCAACTAAAAAATGACCCACCAAGTTACAATGAAATTTCTTCACCACAGGAAACAACTTCAAGACAAATGCCGGCCACAGTTCAACGACCACCACCATCATACCAACCTGCTCATAGAGGAACAGCACGATCTAATCCGCATTGCCACGATCATGTTAACCATTGTCGGCAACATGAAACTCAACCCCATAACAATGATACTACCCTTAAGGTTATTGCAGGTATCGGTATTGGGGCATTGATATTCTTATGATGTGTACTCTTAATTAACTATCTATACTAAACAAGTTCCTGAATTTTTAACACGAAAGCTTCCTCAAAAATTTTAAATATTTGTCAACTTCTATATCTTTTGAAGTAGAAAACTGGGATATTACAACCTTTCGTACCAATATACTCTACAATATTGGTCCATAAACACATTCAATTGCGACATACCCTGTGACTCGAAAACTGTGGCGTTCGCTGCGTCATAAAAAATAGGCCGAGAGATTTAAAGTTAAGACGTAGGAAGACTCATGTTAAGGTTGTATTATAAACAGTAACGTTCCCACAGATCTCCGTCCCAAGACCATTAAATACGGTATCCTCGACAAGATCCCATGATTCGCTACACATTAAACACTCGCTCTCATCTATTAAAGGTCGCTCCTCGAGTGGCTCGTCAATTGGCAACCAGACCAATCCATCTATCCACCACGCTGATCCACGGTGATGATAAGGATAACAGAGTTTCAGACGTGGCTCCGCCAATTAATGTCACCACCACATTCCGTTACGATCCCAATGATTTGATTCCATGGTCAGAGAGAGAGAACTTGGATTTCATGGATAAGACACCTATTTATTCTCGTTTAGGTCACCCAAATTCCACTAGATTAGAGTCCATATTCTCCGAAGTCTTAAATGGTCATGCCGTTATCTATTCTTCCGGTGTTAGTGCATTTTTTGCCGCCATGGTCCATTACAACCCTAAACGTTTGTTCATGGGTCAAAGTTATCATGGTTGCCGTGCCATTGCCAACATCCTTACTAGAAACTACAACGTGGAACAGCATCCTCTGGAAGATATTGAAAAATACGCACAAAAGGGAGATATTGTTCATTTGGAAACACCAGTGAATCCATACGGTACTTCTTTAGA
This sequence comes from Naumovozyma castellii, assembly GCF_000237345.1. NCBI lineage: Eukaryota > Fungi > Ascomycota > Saccharomycetes > Saccharomycetales > Saccharomycetaceae > Naumovozyma > Naumovozyma castellii. The sequence goes on along the minus strand of NC_016496.1, from coordinate 668,290 downwards.
CATTAGCGAGTTTGCCAGAAGAGCTCATGCTAAGGGTGCATTATTATGCGTGGATTCCACTTTTGCTCCACCTCCATTGCAAGATGTTTGGGAATTTGATGCAGATATCGTTATGCATTCTGCTACCAAATATTTTGGTGGTCATTCGGATTTATTGAGTGGTGTTTTGGTGGTTAAGGATGAGGATGTGGCAAGACAATTAAGAGATGATAGAATTTATTTAGGTACGAATGTCGCTAATTTAGAAAGTTATTTGCTATTGAGATCCCTAAGAACTTTCAAAATGAGAATTGAAAGACAATCTGAAAATGCTACAAAGGTAGTTAAATTCTTGAACGATAATAAGGGTAAGTTCGGTAATGTTTTGGATAAGATTTACCATTCATCTTTACAGACGGAACCTTTCGTGAAGAAACAATTGAAGGGTGGTTATGATCCTGTGTTCTCCATTACTTTGAAGAATAAGGAACAATGTAAAAAATTCCCCTTATTATTGAAATATTTCCATCATGCGACGTCCTTAGGTGGGATTGAATCCCTAGTGGAATGGAGAGCCATGACTGACCCTTACATTGATCAAACTTTAATTAGAATTTCTATCGGTTGTGAAGATGCTGATGATTTAATTAATGATCTATCTGCCGCTTTGAACAAATTACAAGACACAAACTAAATTTAAATATTATTATATACTGAGTAATTTTATTAGATACATTTCAGATTTCTCATGATGTTGTTTGACAAATAAAATAATTCTTTTTATTGAAGCGCTACCCGGAACATGAAATCGTTGTTTTATCAATAACAAACAAAACAAGCATCTGTTCGAAACATACAGGAGGTTATTTTCCATTACCTTGTTTATTGCCAATCAGTCGATCCATTACATACGAGAAACCCGTCAATCTAATATTAGAAATCACTAATTGTATTATTAAAAACCAATAAAATCGAAATGACTTCTGCAAACACACCGATTCCAAATGATCTCAGTTCGAAACCGAAGAGAGGAAGAGGTAGACCAAGAAAGAACAAAAGTACTGAAACAGAGGCTGTTGCAAACCAGACTGACCCCGATGTCATTGGAATATCCAATGAAATAGCTGAAATGTTGAAATCGGTAGATATGGGTGCCATTGACACCAATTCATCTCAATTAGAAGTAGCAGGTAATGTCGAAAAAGCTGAACCTGCTACAAATGGTAAAAGAAGACCTAAAAGAGCTGCTTCCAAGAAAGCACAAGATACGCTAGCTCAATTGAGTTTGGATGCCTTGAATCATGTGAATGGTGACATAGAGGAGCATGATGACGCAGATTTCCAACTGAATGAAATGGAACATGCCGAGGATGATCATGAGGATGAGTATGATGTACACTTAGAAGACATTGCTCTGGAATTAACTGAACACCATGATGCTACCAGCGACGATGTTGAGGTTCCTCAAAGACAAGCTAAGAGAAGGGGACCGAAAGGACAAGGATCTACCATCAAGAGACGGAAAAAAGCCACAACGATATCGCGATCTCCATCGACTGCTTCCGTTTCAACTTTAGGAAAGAAAGGTAGAATTGTCAGAGCTTTGAAAGATCTTTCCGCAGCAAGAGATAAGATTGAAAGATTATATGGATTAAATTCAGATAAATTATTGAGGTTAGCCCAAATTAAACAAGGATTCCAAGCCTCACTTTTTGATTTCCCTGCTGAAAATTTGCAGGAGGACTGTATAAATAATGTCAAGGTCACTTTACCATGTTGTAAGAATATAAATCTATCCAAGTTTGAAAATATCAAGCACACAACTTACCGAACTATCAATGAACTTGAATTAGGCACCCTATTCGCCTACAGAGACGATCCATTAACCGTGTTGATAAATGGAATGGAGTCATCTTTGCCAATTAAGCAAAGAATGGACATCCCAGTCTTACCCAATTATAAGAGATTTGGGTTCGTTCACAATTTAGGTGGGCTGGCCACTGACATGGCGTGGCACGCATCAAATACAGATGATAATATTCAGTATTTAGCAATAGCATTATCCCAACACTGTAAAGAACCATTAGATCCAAAATTACAGATGTTTAATAAGGAAACACACGTGGCATGCGTGGAAGTATACAAATTTGTCTCCACAACATTAGAATTCACGAAGGTAGAAACTATTGTTCACAAATTTGGCGAAGTATGGGATCTAAAATGGCATGAAGGGTATTCTAACAAGGAAAAGAAATTTTTGGGGTTATTAACTTTTGTATGCCAAGATGGTTCTGTTAAATTAATAGAAGTACCTCTGCCAAATTCTGATGACGATGATGGAAATCTTATATACTGTGAAGAACCATCATTATCTATTGAATTACCATTTACTTCTATAACATGTTTTGACTTTACCTCTTCAGAAACTATCGTGTGTGGGTTTAAGAATGGATTTGTCGCCGAGTTTAATATATTTGACTCGAAGATACCGTCTTTTTATGAACGTGTTCATGATTCATACGTCATAACTATCAAAACGGCATTTTCTGAGTTTGAGAACTTGGTTGTCAGCACAATATCAGTGGATGGATACTTTAATATATTTGAGCCCAAGGATATATTTACTACAATGACAACAGTAAATAGATTCCGTGGTAGTAATATAGCCCCCTTAGCGTATTCTGCACAATTATATTCTCTGATATTGACAGATGGTGCCGATTCTTTAAGAGCTGTTGTACCAAGAGCTTCTTTTGCCATGCACCCGGTCTGTTCTCATGAGAGTACTATAGGAAGCATTTCTACCTCTAAATTACATCCCATGGTATTAAGTGGTGCTGCAGATGGATCACTATTTATCGACAATCTTGCGAGAAGACTATTAACAGGTTCCAAAAGTATATCAAAATCCCTGAAGTCGTTAAGACTTTGGAACTGGGAATACAGTCCCAAGTTGGATAAATATAGTCTTGACTTCAATTATCGTGTCTTCTCTTCCAGTTCTACAGCGCCAAGTAAGGTGCGAATTGATGCACCTGGCGTTAATATATCATGTATCAAGTGGAATGAAAGCAGAAGTGCTGGTAAATTCTATGCATTTACAAATAATGCCGGTTTATTAACCATTGAACATTTAGGTGATGAGAAAGTTTAATTTATAACATTCCCTTTTAAGATAATAAAATATTTAAACTATATGTAAACTTTTTCTTATATATTCACCCGCTCATTCAATATTTTGGAATAGAAGGATCAATTTCATCAATATACTTGAAGAACCCACCTTTGACATCTCTCACATTAGGTATCTTGAATTCATCTTTCAACAGTCTTGTAGCAATCTGAGAATCGTTACCATAGCGACAGAGCACGACCACTTCACTATCCTGCTTAATTCTTGGTATTTCATCTTGAAGTTTTGCCATGGATCCATCCATATTTCTTAATTTTTTTACTGGAATATTAAAAGTATTTGCAAAATGGGAAATTTCATAATGATGAGAAGGCCTTACATCTAATAAAATTACATCGTTAGGGCCTTCGCGATGCTTTTCAAAATCTTGGACTGACATTCTTTCATCAGGCTCACAAACGTTATAGTTCCTGGAACCACAGAATAACTCATAATTAATGGATCCAGATTGAATTGCTTCCTTGTTAATTGTAGGATGATCCCCACAAGTAAGGCACTTGCTCTGTCTACCCCTCATCTTAAAAGTACGTAAAGTTTGTTGAGGGAAACCAGAATACATCATTAAGAAAGGTTTGAAATTCTCACTGGTATATGATCCTATTATCACCTTAATGGTTTCTATAGCCATCATAGTTCCAACCAGTCCGATACATGGTCCAATAACACCACCCTCAGAACAAGAAGAGACAGAAGTTGGAGGTGGTGGTGTTGGGAAGAAACACCTATAACAAGGTCCTTCATTTTGGAAATTTAAGATCGTTAATTGACCTTCAGTGCCGACACCGGACGCAGAAACTACTGGGATACCCACATTTACTGCAACGTCACTAATTAAATATCTGGTCAATGGTGTATCAGTACAATCTAAGACACAGTCATATTTCTCAAAAATTTCAAATGCATTGCTATAATCCAATCTGACAGGATACGTTACGATCTCCACATGAGGATTTAATTTATTCAAAACTTGTTTGGCAGATTCACATTTTAGCATCCCAACTTTAGTTGAGTCGTGTAGTACTTGTCTATGCAAATTGGAAGTATCGACTACATCATTGTCCACAATTCCGATGGTTCCAACTCCGGCACCTGTTAAATAAGGCAATGCGGGACAACCTAATCCACCTGCACCAATGACCAACACCTTAGCAGCTTTCAATTTCAACTGTGACTTCAGACCTCCAATATCTTCAACGATCATTTGTCTACCATATCTCCTGTATTCTTCCAGAGACAAAGGATGTGGGGAATCCGATGTACCATTCTTGTTGTTGTTGGAAGCCAGTTGTTTTCTAAGAACTGCATTTTCTAACTTCAATGCTGCCAATTCAGCCCTCATTTCTGCATCCACTTCTGACATTCTTCACGCTCTGGTTGGTCTTTCCCTTATATGCTTGCTGAATAATTGATCCGATGAGTCTCATTTATTAATGATCTTTTTTGAAGATTTGGAAAATGTGTCAGCCGTTACGTAATCTGAAAATTTTTAATCTAAAAAATAAAAATTGTAGTGATGAGCTATCAAGAATAGACATAGTTAAAGGACCCAAGAAGTGAAACTTAACGTGAAGATGGTCCAACCTATAAAATTAAGCGAGCTAGCTAACAGAAAAAGACGTAATTCAGCTGATAATCATAACGATAGTTCTGACGAATCTGAGATTGATATCAGCAGCACAGACTCAGAAAACGAGAATCCACAGAACGAAGATAAAGACGATGAGGAGGAAATAGTCAATATCGATTTTGATTTTTATAATGGGAACCCTGAGGTGGATTTCCATGCCTTGAAGAATTTGTCCCGTCAACTCTTCGGCCCTGTGGAAAGTAATAGAATTCAATTAAGTGGACTGGCTGATTTGATATTGAAGTCACCCACAACAACTATTAAGACAGATGGTACAGAATCAGACCCCTATTGTTTTCTTTCTTTTATTGATTATAAGGAAAATAAAAGTAGCGATTATGCCAAATATTTGAAAAAGGTGGATTCCAGATTATCCACTTTCTTGCAAACAGTCGATAACGCGTCGAATAAGACATGTGCGCTGATTATGAGTGAAAGATTAATTAATATGCCACCTGAGGTAGTTCCACCATTATACAGAATTACTTTGGAAGACGTGACCAATGCATTGGGTGATGATAAACATTACGATTTCTATATCCTAGTCAGTAGGAAATATGAAGTTAATTTCGACATGGACAATGACGATCAGGATGGGAAGGATAGGACTATTAGTGCAGATAGATCAAAGAAGAGAGTGAAATCTGACGAGGTTGATTATTTCCACGAGGAGGATAGATTATTTGAGAAGCATGCCAAGATCCATTTTCAATCGGACGCCAAGAAGGGTATCATCAGCTCCTACATGGTGCTGGACCATGCAGGGATCCTTAAGGGTATCGATGAATTAGAACAGGAGATAGCGACTTGGTAAGTATCATATAATTTAAATAAGATAAATAAACGGAATTATTAGTGACACGAACGCCGTGTGACGCGACGCGTTTTTCGTCTTGATTTTGTTTTTGTTTTCAATGAACGTTGACGACGATGATGGTGCTGATAAAGGTCAAATAGAGGTCACCAGCCGAGAAGCAACCCTCATCATCTAGCTGCTGTCGATATAACCATCATTGCTTCTTACCTGAATCCATCAACTGTACCGATCCAAAGAAAGCCGCTATCGTATCCTGTTCATCTGCTATTAGAAGGACAAGACATTAGCCGATTCCTTTTTGTTTATTACATTCATCACAAGATACGGCTGCACCAATCCACATCACATACAACAAATAATGGAGAATAACTCAATGCCTTCAAGAATGACATCTGATTATAGGCGGAGATCAATTGATGCCAACAAGATTAGTGTTAATGATTTAGTGAATCGTCGAAATAGAAAAGTCGCGGAATTATACTGCATGTCCAGATTAAGCGATATTTTGAAGATTAATGATTCTAAGGTACTAAAGACACAGATTGAGAGTTTCGTCTCATCAAATGATATTAAGAAGGGGAAACGATTCTATAAGGATGCTCTTCCGAAAGTCTCGTATTTGAAAACCCCAAACTCGACACTAGCTAGAAAAAAAAGTGATACTGCTTTGCTACCGATCGATATAAGCAATGCAGAATTGCCAAACAATATAGAGGGCAGTAGATCCGAACCTCCGCCTTATATTAAAGAAGAGTTTCCACATAAAATAAGCGATGAGACGAATCACTTAAAAAGACCACTAGATGAGGAAGATAGGTTACAAATAAAATCTTTAGAAAAGAGATCCAAATCAAGTAGCCAGGAAAGTATTTCATACAATAGATTACTCCCTATTCAATTAGCAAAACAAACTGAACAGACGAAACAGATGGTATACCCCGGAATTAATATACTACCTCCCAAGGCAACACCAGTGGAACATGAACTAAATATATCGGACCCTTTATTAAAACAACTATCAAAACCCAAAGCTGAAGAGTTAACATGCTATAATAAAGATAATATAAACAAAAAGGATTACATTTATTTGTTAATGAACGAAACGGTACCTTCTAAAATTCCACAAGCATTACCACTAGCTGAGTTGAAGTACATGGCGCAAACTTTACCTCTTGTAAATCTAATTCCTAGAGCCCATAAGACATTGACTACAGAAATTATAAATAATGCATTAAATGAATCACGAATTACTGTGGTTGCATCTAGAATTGAAGAATTAAGGAGATTGGGCCTTTGGTCATTGAGACAACCCAAGAAATTTATTGACCCCTGGACAGTAAACAAATCTCATTATGGAATATTATTACAGGAAGCAAAATGGATGCAAAATGATTTCAAGGAAGGTCAAAAGTATAAAATCGCCGTTTGTACCACGATTGCCCAAGCTATTATGGACTATTGGACATACGGGAAAGTATGTTGCGTGGAAACTAAACCAATTATCCATATACCATCATCATCAACCCAAGCTAGTGATGATCACGTTGAAAAAGAAGAATCTGAAAACAATGAAGAAACAGTGCAAGATTCTACAAAGAATAAACGATCTTTAGATACTAATGAAGCATCAGCTCTACAAGCCCTGGGGGAGAATAGTGCGAATAATGACAATATTGGCAAAGTAACTGTACTTCCTGCCTCGGAAGCTCCGCTAGAGAAAAGTGAAAAGGAAAACGAATTAATTGATAATTCTGACACTTCGTCAGATCTCAAAGAAATTGAAATAAGCACAGATTCAACAGAAGGAGATGTTACAACCGAGAAATTTATTGATATTTCTGAGCTATTGAAGAGGCCAAATCCATCGGAGGAAATAAATTTTCTTAGTAATCTACCTACAGCAACAAGGGAGGAATATGATTCTTACTTAAAGACTGACAGTCCATACCCATTTAAATTGACCTTAGGCGAAGAAGATTTATCGAGACTAGAAAATACTCTTTTGGAAGAGCTTCCTACTTATAATGGCCTCGAGGAAGATGCACAAGATGAAACCAGTAAATTACCATTTACACCAATCTCAAAGGCAATTGTTTCATTAGATGATGATCACTTTATTAAATTAATTGAAAAGCAACTAGTTGATGATGAGCAATCAATACTTCAATTAAGTAAAAGAAGAGGTATGTTCTATGGTAATAGAAGAAGCCATTACTTAAGACCACCACCGGTCCCATCCCTAAGGTACTTACAAAGTAGGACTCCTACTATATGGTTACCAGATGATGATAAAGAATTGGTGAAAAATATTAATGCTTATGGTTATAATTGGGAATTGATTGCAGCTCACATGCTGCATAAACCAAACAAATCATATCTTTCCAATATGGAAAGAAGAACACCTTGGCAATGTTTTGAAAGATTTGTTCAATTGAATGAACGGTTGAATTTTAATGATTTGAAGGGACCTCGTGCCCACACAGCTCAACAATGGCTGATGGAAGCTCACAAGTTCCAGCAACGTCAAAATAGAAGGATCTCTCCACTAGGTGTTGGGATGGAATCCATTCAAAGGGGTCATAGAAGATTACGTTGGGCCAGTATGTTTGAAGCAATGCGGAAGTGTATTAGGAAAAGAGAGAACGCACCAAAACCGAATCCATCGCAACCAAGAAAACCATTAGACATTAAAAATATGAAAGTACCAAGTCCTGCAGAAATGGCGGAATTGAAAGCTCAAAGGGATGAATCATTACGAAGGGATATACAGTTGAGAAGGAACGCAAAGAATAGATTACAACAAAAGCAATTACAAAATTCTCAACAAAATATGCGTTCTTCAAGCAGAGGAAACCAAAACAATCCAAGTAATTCTCAAAATACCCCAAACAATATACAAATGTCAAAAACTGGAGGTTCTTCACGTACACCAACCCCTGGATCTTCATCTCACAAAATTTATACAGAGAGGGAGACTATTGAGAATTACTCCAGAAGGATAATGGCGCAGAAGCCTGATATGCCCTTAGAGTCGGCTCTAAAGGCTGCTGAGAACTACTATAAAAACATAAAAGAACAACAACGTCAACAGCAACAACAGGCAAGGCCGACACCAGCACAAGTTCCTAAAACCAATGGTGATTCAAACGGCACCAATGGTGCTAAAATCATGTCTCCTACACCACAAGAGATTCTTGAGAGATCCCAAAAACATTAAAGCTTTTAGCATTAAAAAGCATACAAGCTAAACCTCAAAGCAGCCTCACAATAAGTAGACGGTACGCTTCTTCATTAACATTCCATTTATTAAATATTTAGAGCAACGGTTAATCAATAATTTTTGTATTAAATAATAACAACAATAATGACTCTACAAAATGTGTATCCATTAATATAGCTATTTTTTACTGATATCAGAAAGAAGTAGCGTTATAAAATAAAGTTTACAACCATTCAAGATTTATCTCTAATATATAGTTCATCAACATTAAACTTTTGGCAATGCAAACACTGCAGTCTCTTGAGTATCATTACCATTCACATTGTATTGAACCTTCCATTTCACTTTCAGCGGTTTGGTAGCTGAGGCCAATGCATTATCTACCCACGCCTCTTGAGTTATACCATCAACTTCCAGGCTGCCAAGAGAATCCTTTGATTGCGGTTCCAACCTTAAAGTCATAGATTTTGGAATGGCAATTGCAAAAGTTAAATTTGTTATAGAGTCCATAGTCAAGTTAGAAATAAAAGATTTCAACTTGATTGTAGAGTCAGATTCTCTTGTTAATTCAAATTCAATCTTCAAAGCGTTAGATTTGTTCACAAGTACTCTTTCACTTTCTGATTTTGACTCTCCGGAATTAGAGAAGGTCCCTAGTAAATCAAATGAATTGTTTGTCTGTGTAGTAGAAGATGGTGTAGCACTAATACCACCCAATAGATCCATTGTGTTATCGCCAGTACTGACGCTAGTGGTTGGTTGTCCCATACCACCTAACGAGATACTACCACCAAGTCCAAAATTTTGGGAAGGTGCTGGGGAAGTAATTGCCAAATCATTTAAGTCACCAAGTAAATCGTCCATCGGTCCGTTATTGTTTGCATGTGTGATACCTGGAGTGGGTGAAGATGTTGTTGCAGGAGCCGCTGGAACATCGTCATCAAAATCTAAAAGGTTGATTTCATGTGCTAATGCACCCCCATTAGATGTTGGTGCATTGGACATAGCATCCGGATGAATTTGAGATGCAGCACTTGAATTTCCAATCTTTAATAGATTATATTTTTCCAAAGTTTGATTCACAGTATCATTGAACTTCAACAAATCCTGTACCAGAGAATCGTCCTCATGTTCCTCCTCGATTATCTTTTGAAATTTAGGTTGCGCACCCTTCAAGGCACCATATAATTCTTCGACAGTTTCGTTTTGTATGTCAGGATTGTTAGAGCTGGATAACATTTCATTCAACAAATCGGCCTTACGTTTCAATTTGTTTAATTCTGTAACAATTTTTTTTCTGGCCTGCTTTGCATTATCTTCTTTAAAACCTGCCATAACTTTCATTAATTTGTTGGCCTCTCTTAAGTCATCTGGTTTACCACGTCTAATTAATTCTTCCAATTTGGCAGCTTGTGCAATTTCCTGCTCCTTTTGAATTTCACTTTGAGTTTTCAATGTTTCAGTTTCTCTCATCACAGCCAAGTTTTCCTCATGGATCTTTGGGAAGGCATAACCCTTATATTTCAATAATCTTCTCATATCTCTAATGTAACCTAGATCATCTTTATAACTCGAATGCTTGCAAATGGTCTGGTACCACTCTTCAATAGCGGTCAAAATTAATCTATGAACTTTAGAGTATCTCATTGGTGGATGTTCCGGGAACCTCTTGACCAATTCGTTCAAGAATTCCTTTCTAGATATTTGCAAATGGAATGGGTAACCACAGTTCTTCACCAAGACATCTAACAACGATAACGCGAATATAGCGGTATGTGTGTCCCTGTTATTAATTAATTTAACGATAGTAATGGCAGCATCTCTGGGGGCAGCACCTTGCTTGTCGTTGATATAATCTGCGACATCCAAATTCAAAGCCAAATCTGGCTCAGGTAGCGACATTCTACATGCCCTTTGAATCTTTCTTATCAATGGGTTGCTAGGAGCTTGTGCCCTTCTGGCGGGCTGGTCGGATAGATAAATTCCACTAGACATAATTGAAGCGTAATATGTCTATGCTAATGTTGTGAAAGTAGTAGATACAATTGAGCTGTGAAGCAGTTCTCTGTTCTGATCTATGGTTTTGATAGCTGTTCATTTTCGTAGTGGTGTCTCCTTTAAATTTCAACTCGGACGAAAATCAGGGTAGCTTAAACATTTGAGTAATACCAACTTATTTAACTAATACGCTATTTAATTATATATTATACGAAACATTAGAGCTAGGAAGTAAGAGGAGCACCTTGCTATCGGAATGCCAAATGAGGGAAGTGATAAGGTAGAGCAAGGATTAGACGCAGACCCCTTGGGAATCGATAAGCTGAGCGTCGATTACGACTATCTGTTGTACAAGATCCGCGACCATGTGGAATCCATTCAACTGCAGACCACACAGCTCTGTAGGACACAGAATGAACTTGTCACGAATGAAATAGTCGAAAATATTATTGACAGGAACATCTCCGAATTTAAGCTTCTGTTGGAGAAATGTGAAGAATTGGAGAACCATTTCGACATGTTAGACCAAATTGCAATCATTACAGAATCCTTCAATGATAGGATATCTGCGATTATAGCAGATTATAAGCAAATCAAAAGGAGGTAGGAATTTATAGGAATGAATATAAATGCTTAAATATCTATAATACAACAATATCATTATTCGAGAGAATTAATGAATTTACCATGATCGGTGATCTTCATTTAAGGTTATCTTTCTCTCCAAATAACGTTTCCGTTTGTCGTTCCACTTGTGTTTATTGGCAGTCATTTTCATTCGAATGCTTGCTAATACCACCAGAGCAACTGTTTTAAATTTAAGACGTCTTCTAGATCTTGGATATCTGTTGAAATCATTGTAGGGATTCCAATCCCCTCTATAATTATCAAATTCTATATCATCTTTCACCTTCATGTAATTCAATCTATCATTTCTGGCAATTCGTTTCAAAACTAAATTCAAATAATCAAGTTGTACCTTCAAATCGTTATTCTGTTGAACTTCCATATTGAATTTCAACTTATAATAATCAATTTTATCCTGAGAAATTAAACTATCATCAGGATTATTAATTGCAGAAATGTTTCGGCTTCGTTCTTGAAGACGTCTTTCGAGCGTAATATTTTCCTTCTCTAAATCCTCGATTCTATTTAGTAGTTTCTGCTGCATGGTTTGATATCTTTCAGATAATAATCGGGACTCATCAGAATCAAGATATGATGTTTCTGACTCTCCCCTTGATCTCTTATAAGTATCAAGTTCTCTCGTAGCATAGTTTAAATTGGAAACTGTACTTTTCAAAGTTTCCTTATAGGCATCTTTCGATTTAGAAAGCTTCTCCACTTGGTCTTGTAAAGATAATTTTTCCGATTGTAATATCTCTATTCTACCTAGTAAATCCTTATTTTCCTCTAAGCTTCCTAATAATTGATTTCTTAAAGAACGAGTGCTACTATTCTGTTCATTTAACAAGCTACTATTCTCCGCGTTAAGAGCATTATATTTTTTAATCCAATCATTAACTTCCTTACCCTGTGTTGCCTTCAAAGCATTCAGTTCTTCTTTACCCTTTTGTAATTCTGCCTGTAGAAATGATCGTTCCTTTTTCAGTAGTCTCACTTGATCATTAAGGTCTTCTGTTTGAGTTGAATATTTATTATCCAATTCTCTAATTTTGGAGTTTAAAATTTTACGATGGTTCTCCTCTTCCAGTTGTAATTTAAGGGTTACATCATCTAATTCCGTTTGTAATTTTTTTATTTGTTTGTATCTCTTTTGTAGTGCATCTTCACTTGTCTTAGACTCTGTGGAATTCTTGATGTTATCAAATAATTGTTTCTGTAATGTCTTGATTTGGTTTGTTGCTTTAGTCAATTCAGAAGTTTTCTGCTCCAGCTGTTCATTGAATTTCAAAATTTCCTCTTTATGATCGTTCTTTATGGAATCTAATTCCTCTTCTAATTTTGTAATCTGAAGTTCAGATTCTTCACTTTTGTTGTTTAAACTTGTAACGGTATCGGACAATTTATTTCTCTCCTCGGTAAGTCTGTCATTTACAATTTCCAACTCGTTTAAACGTTTAGAAAGATCCCTTAGCTTCTTGGTAAGATCAGTATTTAATACGTTCAAAGTTTTGAGTGAAGATTGTAAATCTAAGTTATCCTTTTGAATATGTTCGTATTGTGTCTTCCAATTACTTCCTTTAGCCTCTCTAGCTTCCATTAAATCAAGACGATTTGTTAAATCTCTATTCTTACTTCTTTCTTCCTCATATTTCTTTCTGTATTCGTTTAAACTTTCCTTAGTTGTCTTTTCTAATTCATCAACGTTTGATGCATCCTCAGAGAGTTTGGTTAATTTTGTTTCCAAATCAATTATTTGCTTTTTTTGCAGATTTATTAGCTCTAAATTATCATCATGTTCATTTTGAAATTGCCTCTCCCTCGAAGACAATTTTTCGTGCATTTCTTTCTTGGATTGTTCCAATTGCATTTCAATATCTCTTAGGTCATCATTAAGATTTTTTGATTTCATTTCCAAATCAGTATTGAGTTTTTCCCACTCTGAACATTTGTTTTTTAATTCTTTGATCTCCTTTTCTTGTCTCTCAGTGTCAATTCTTAATGAGGAAATCTTATCGTCATAAGCAAGCTTTGTCTCACCTCCAACGTTAAGCTCACTAAGGAGACTGTCAATCTGCTTTTTTAGTTCGTTAAGGGTAGTTTCCTTCGTTATTAGGAGTGATTGCAGCTTGTCCATTTCTGAATGCATAGTATTCTTCTCAGATTCATACCCACGGAGTAACTGGTTCCATTCTACTTCCTTCTCTGACCTTTCTTTTGTAAGTGTCTCAAGATGATCATGTATACGTTTTAATTCCAACTTTGTTTCATTCAGTTCTTCTCGTAAGGCTTCTCTTTCTTGAATAGATGATTCATGACTTTCCTCTTCTTGATCCTTCTGAGGTTGATTCTCTTCATTCAAATTAACTTCATCATATTTCAATTTCAACTCTTTGAATTCTTTATTTAAATTGGAACATTTATGTTTCCATTTATTGATTTCATCAAGTAAATCAATATTCTTAGCCATATTAATGTCACTCCCATTAAATAAGGAATAGAAGGATTTAATTTTCATTCTAAGGATATGGTTTTCCCTCTTTAAAGTGTTCAGTTCAGATTGCTGTTGTTTCAAAGGTTTAGAACTCATCACATTCTCATTAAGTTCTACAATTAAGTTCCTTTTTGATTCGTTCTCTTCAGTCAATGGCTGAATCTTCGGTAGTGTGGCGTCAAATTCTGATGTATCTTCTTGGTCCTCCTCATTCAATATGGCCAATGAGCCAATGGTATCATTGATGCTGATACGACGTCTTTTGCTAGGTGGATAGTCCTCCTCTGTGTCTGATAAATCGTCCGCATTTATTTGGTTTCTCCTTATTGCTGTAGGAGACATGCCAGGATCGTTTGGTATTGGGTCTGAAGTGGATGCCGGCTTCAATTTGTCGTACCCAATTGGCGTGAATTCGAACTTCTTTGCTTTTGGTTTTGCGTCTGTGGTAGACATCGGTGCATGCGCAAAGTAAGAAGAAATGGAAGTACTTGGGAAAAACGATGCAAGTAAGAGTAACGGTTAGTTCTAATTAGTCTTGCCCTCGTATCCTGTGCTTAATTACACAAAGAGTTCAAGAAATGAAAGAAAGTTGTTTATCATTGTCATTGTTGATGTTTTTAACGCGACGCGTAAATAAAAAAACTGGTTATAGATTTACAGAATTATACAAATATCTATCTATCTATCTATCTGTCATAGTTTATCATGTTTTCTCTATCTGTCATGTACATGCACTGTCGGCTTGGCCAGTTACAACTTCTGAACATCTGCAACGAAATGATTCAGAGCTTTCAAGGCAGCGCCAGAGTGTATGCTTTCCTCAGCCTTAGCAACACCTTCTTTCCAATTCTTGTTACCTTCACTTAAACAATATAATACCGCGGTGTTCAGTAAGATATAATCGTAAATAGGATGGTCATCTCCCAGATGATATTTTCCTGAAAGAATATCATCTCTCAGTATCTTAGCATTTTCCTTGGGGCCCAAAGATGCACATTCGGATAAGGCATGTTCCTTTATGCCAAACATGGAAGGTTCCAATTCAAATGACACGATAGATTCCTTATTATCATCACTATTGACATGCCAAACGGTGGTCTTCCCCAAAGGTGATACTTCGTCTAATCCCACTTGACCCCAAACGACAAAAGTTTCACTGTCCGGATATACTAATGATGCGGCCAGAGCATATTCTGGGGCTAGTTTCTCAGAATAAACACCTAAAACTCTCTTATTCACGGGGCTCACGGGGTGTAAGAGAGGTCCCAATACGTTGAAGATAGTGGGGATCCCCAATAATTTCCTAATTAGAGCCACTCGTCCCATCCCATCATGGAACAAGGGAGCCAATAGAAATAAGAAATTGTTATTTCTCCATAATTCGGTCACAGTCAAAGAAGTGACCTTGGCAGAATCACAACCAAGGACACTTATTAAATCGCCAGCTCCACTATTCGAAGTGGATGCCTTCCCACCATGTTTACAAACCTTAATACCTGGAATCCCCGAGGCTACGATAGCAGCTGAAGTGGAGACGTTGAATGTGTTTTGTCCATCACCCCCAGTACCGACTATATCCAGTACGGTTTCTCTTTCTGGGTCCGCAATGTCCTCTTTGGCAATTTTGACCATATCTGAGAACTGTAAAACAGCTTCTGCAGCTTTAGCAATATACTGGGCCTTATGGTCCAACCCTGTGGCTCTTAGAGATGAGAGAAAAGAGGAAATCTTGACGTAGTTGGAAAGTTCTTCTTCTGGCTGGGCGTCGTGGATTATCTTCATTATAAGTAGAATGGCATCATATAAATCCGTCGGTGTTAGTGTTGGTGGTTGAACCAACAGTTTTTTGGTGTACTTGACCAATTCCTTCTCAGACATGTTGCAAGTGAGCGTTAATGTGTATATATTTTTCCCGTTGCTTCCTTAGGTGTTATTTGTGAATTGGATCTGTTCTGATTCCACTAGTCAAAGTTTTCAATGGACAAGATTTCGTCGTTGCACGAAGCGAACAACAAGAATCATAGAGTCATAGTGGCATTATACTATAATCAGTATTCTATCATGTGGTTTAGATTAGACTATATGGGAGCTATGTACGTATCTAAGTATCTACTCTAATTCAGTCAAGTATCTTTCAGCATCCAAGGCGGCCATACAACCGGACCCGGCAGAAGTGATAGCTTGTCTGTATCTGGAGTCTTGGACATCACCAGCGGCAAAGAACCCTGGTACAGATGTCAAGGAAGAACCTGGAACAGTCTTGATGTAGCCAGCACTGTCAGTGTCGACTTGTCCTTCCACGATCTTGGTGGCTGGGGTGTGGCCCACAGCGTAGAATAACCCATTGACGGCAAGATCACTCTCCTTTTCGTCCTTCACGTTCTTAATTCTCAAGGCATTCAAGAACTTACCATCACCCTTGGCTTCCAAAGTGACAGTGTTGAAGAGAATTTCAATTTTTGCATTCTTTTCAGCACGTCTTTGCATAATAGTGGAGGCACGTAAATGGTCCTTTCTCACAATCATGTAGACTTTAGAACCATATTTGGTCAAGAATTGAGCTTCTTCACATGCAGAATCACCACCACCAATGACGGCTAATGGCTTATTTCTAAAGATGGGAACGGCACCATCACAGACAGCACATGCTGAGATCCCTTGTTGCCAGTAAGTTTCTTCACCAGGCAAATGCAATCTCTTGGCAGAAGCACCAGTGGCTAGCACAATGGCATCTGTGGTGACGGGAGCCTCATCCTCGTTAAATTCAGTCCATAACTTGAATGGCTTCGAGGACAAGTCCACTTTGGAGATGGTTTCAGTGATAATATCGGTACCGAACTTGACAGATTGGGCTCTCATTCTGTCCATAAGCTCAGAACCAGTCAAGGCATCAGGGAACCCAGGGAAGTTCTCGATCTCGGTGGTGGTGGTCAACTGACCCCCTGCTGCGATCCCGTTAGCCATCATACCTTCGTATAATGTGGGTTTGATTTCTGCTCTGGCCAAGTAGATAGCGGCTGTGTGTGCTGCTGGGCCTGACCCGATGATAGTGACCTTGTGATGAACCATTTTGTCGTTGTTGCTGTGGTGGATGTGAATGAGAGGGTGGTGAAGTTGTGTTCCTTTCATGTTTTTTCAGTAAATCTCGAGGTTCCGTAATTGAAAACTGTGGAATCGTGCGATCACCGTTTATGGCATAATTATGTTGTTTATTATGCTATGCTATGCTATGCTATATTGTATTGTATTATGCTATATTATGTATTGTGTGCTAGCGTAGTGCAATGCTATGTGTAAGATACCTGTCTGGATCTAGCAGGACTCATCCCAGCAATGCCGTCTGTTCATCCTCTGTTTCTCCATCGCTCTCGTCCTCGAGGATCTCTCTTTCTAACTCCCTCCACTTCATATCATCTGCATAGAGCACGTAGTACTGGTAGAAGTATATCAAATCAAACGCAATGGTTCCAGCACTACCAAATATAAAGGGCAACTCATTAATCACAAAGGCAATTTTATCATCACTATTCAAAAAATTACAACTAGTGAAAATACTCACATTGTAAGTAACATTGCCCAGCAATGTAGTAGCAAACAGGAAGGGAGAAATCCCATCCGTAGACTTTCTCTTGTAATTCTTGTACAATTGTGGGATCCTCGCACCCACATAGAAACAGGCACCTGCCCACGACAAAACCGTCCCGATTTGTGTATTGGTCAAATAACGATTCCCATCGCCACTACCACCACCCGGTAGAGGTATTGGCATAGCACTGGCACCCTGTATGGAGTTCGCAAGAGCCATTGCACTTATTAAGGCAGCCCTCGTTTGACTGCTATTCCTGCTCCTTACAGCCTCCAAGCTGTTGGGAGTAGTAGACTCATCCATATCGGGAGTCACATCTAACACACCACTGATACTTTCCAAGACCGGTTTGGGTTCATGACCCGTGGTGGCCAATTTGTTCTCGTAAAGTATCCCGTAGTAATAGTATTGCCCGCATACAAACATGTCGTTCAACAGGAAGTATATGGCAAGAACAATTTGAAACATTAATTGGTTGGTTAAGATGGCCCCGGTAAGAGACGTAATGTCACCACAGAGCCATGCTAGTAAGAACCAGGGCGATAACCCAACAACAGTCTTATCATGGTACGTTTCTAAAATTTGAGGGAGTAATGATATGAATGAACTAACAAAAGCAATGGATCCATTCACATTGGACACTATGGACCATATAGATCTGGCTCCAATCATTCTGATATTAATATACCTTTTTCTTTTCTTGTCTTGTCTTCTCTTCTGTTATCGTGGATTGGAGCATGACTATAATTATGGGTGCCCAAACAAATTTTAGCGTGCGGCCAAAATACAACGTTATAAAACAATGTTCGTTAAAATTAGTTTATTTATAATGTATAAAAAATACAAGGTCTATTTAATCTTGTTGTAATAGTATGACCACTTCGTAATGAACCCTCTATCATTTCTATCGATGCCATTGGAGACGTCTTCAGTGCTGGCAACGGGGATACGGAATTTGTCATCGTGTAAATTTTGTAAGCTTTTCAGATCGTTAAATCCAAAATGATGATTGATGAGCACATTCAAGGCCAATGATATAAGAATCTTATCATTGACAATGACCCTTTTATTCCTGTAACGTTCCCAATCTTGAGGATTAAACTCCTCTTTCAATTTCGTAAAGACTTGTCCATTACAGACAATAATAACGTCCAATACCCATAGGAACATGTTATGATCAAGTCTCTCCATTATATTCCACCAAGTATTGCTATTTAAACAAGTTTCATTTCTTTCATTATTAAATTCTTCATTTCTTAACAAATACGAAATCACATTGTGTGAATTCAAAATTCTCATATCATATTTCTCCTTACAAACATCATTAAAACATGTCATTTGTATTAAATTAACCATTGTCCATATTGTGGCTAAATCAGGTTCCTCGCTTGTTAATAATAAATGATGGAATAATAATTCATCTCCAACAATTAATCCTTGTTGCGAAATCGATTTTAATTCTAGTAATAATATTAAATCATCATGGATCCTACTGTCATACCCTCCTATCTTATCTTGAATCCCATTTTTAATCAATTGTTCAATTTCAAATTCTTTATCCTTAGGAAAATCCATTCTATTTAACAACAGCATTGCTTCGTCAAATGGTTCAATAAAATGTTGACTGATTATCTTCGAGTCACTTTCTAATAGCTTTTCATATATTGTTAAACGAAGCTTATTAGGTATTGGTGTTTCCCATATTAATTTTTTCAACTCATTCAATGATGATTTTTTATTAATATCCTTTTCAAGTAATTTTAAATATTTATCTTGATTTGATTTATCCTTTAATGCATAACTTTCTTGAATTTGTTTATATTTTAATTGATCCACTGATGCCAAACTCATACTTCGTGAAATAAGCTTCCCATGAATTTTATCCTCATGGCTATCCTTAGGAGGTAACCAACTGGGTCTAGAAGAACTCATCAAATTAATCTTATCGGGGGAAATTAATAATAAATCTTCCATACCACAATCACTAGCATGTTTCAATGATAGGGGTAAATGATCTGCAGAATAATATCTTTCTCTTAATTTGCTTTGTTTCAGCTTCTCTGATGTGTCAATATAAACTGATGATAAATCCTTCACCGTTTCTTCGAAATATTGTGAATCTGAGACAGGATTAATACCAGGAATAGAGGTGGGTGGTAATGATACATTTAATGGTTTCATTCCCAATGGAAGTGGATGATCGATATCAGTTTCTTTGTCAGGTGGAGTTGGAAATTTCTTAGCATTGGTAATATGACGACGATGCTGATGTGATTTTTTCATCTTCGTGGATGGTAAATCAGGAGTGGAGGATATAAAAGAACTGGTGGGGAAAGAGGCAATAGGTATGTTCCAAATAAATGAATTATCGACATCATCTTCCTCTTGTAACTCTAATTTATCATAATATTTTTCCTTTCTTCTAATGGATTGCCTTAGAGATATATTACTCTGCTCTTTGCGTAATCTATATCTTTGAGAGGGTGTTAGATGAATATTATTCATTGGTAAAATGTTAGATGTACTATTCGATCGTGTGTATGGATAGTTGGGTTGCTTTTGTGATGTCATTGGGAGATTACTTGTTGTGAAATTATTGGCATAATTCAATGGTAAATGAGTAGGTTGGGTGGATGATGAATGAAGAAATGATGCTGATCTATTAATGAACTTACTGTTATATGCTGTTTCTGAAGGTCCATTGTTATTACTGGATGCCTTTGAGTTTGTTGATGCTTGCGAATATGAGTTGGTTCTGGAAACTTCCGATGTGTTTCCTAAAAGAGTTGCGTTTCTAGAAATTACTGTGCGACTTTGATTTACTGGGCTTGTCAGCGTATCTACCGTTGAAAAAGTATCAATATTGAAATCAGTCATGTTACCATTGTTCCCCGTGGTATCAATGGAAAGCATACTATAATCCATGGTATCGTTCAAGTCGGATTCTCCTTCAAATGCGAGCAACTTATGATGGCGATCATCGTTAGATATGGATGATTCAGAATTTGTGTCAGACGGTTCAGAAGAAAATATCTCTGTTGTTCGCGTCGCAATGGAATCCTCAGATATGGGTCTTTGAGTGGGTTTCCCCATGAAAGTTGATTTTGGTGGTAGTAAATCTGTAGATATTTGTTCAGGTAATTGGCGAAGTATTACGTTATTTTGTTCATTTGTCATGTTATGGGTTGCAAGTGAATTAGAAGCGTTCCTCGATGGTTGATCCTTTCTTTCTTTTTGAATCATGATTGGTAACAGATTATCACTAGGTCTCCTGGTTACTTTCATTATAAGAGAGCTCGCTCCTGATATACTACTTTGGGTTGATTCCGATCGAGGTCGGTTGGTTGCCTGGTTTTGCTTTACATCTTCATTTGATACCTGAGGGCTCAGTACTTCCTCTTCTAAGGTAGCCAACTCGTTGGTTTTCGTTGTACTGTCCATAATAATCTATATCCCGAGGATTATGGTTGCAGTATGTCTGCTATTATGTGGGAATATTTTAATAACAAGAGACGCGTCTTCCGTAAAGATGGCAGTTGTTGCTAATATGGATGCTGCTGGAGTACTTGGATAGCGAGCGTAAACGGTGTTCCTTCGGGTGGTATTTGTAGCGAATATGTATGGCACTAACGGTATGCTATTAGTATATCTTTCACTGGAGCAATAGAGATCAAAGTGGTTCCACTCCATTGTCTCGAAATTTTAGTTGTATGGTTCATTTCTTTTCAAAAAACTCAGCTTCGAAATTTCGGGTTTTCCAGCCCTAGTTAGCCCTGGGGTTAAATTACTTAAATATTAGGGTTTGCTAGGTTATTTTAAAATATTTTAAAACATAAATTAGGGCTTTCTAATTTAAATATTAACGGGGTAATCGCAACAATAGATTGTATAGATTTATCGCCATTGATGAGAGGTACTATGTGGAAGAACAAAGATGACAATATAAGTTGTAGGGGCCTGTGTTAATCAAATATATAAGTTCGAAGTATATCCATGGTTTTGTTAGAATATATGAGCATATTCCTTACATTTATTCCATTATTTTGAAAAGATGCAAACATGTATGCGAGCGACCAATACCCTATTAGAAAAGAAGGTGCTCCCTTCTGTGATCACTAAGAATCCATCTCTTACTAATAAACAGAAATTCAAGAAGATTTGTCATTTAATGAAAAGTAAACCTCTGGAGGATATCCTTAAACCAAATTCCCCAACTTTACCAAGAATGGCAAAGCTGTTAGAATCGATGACTACGGTAAGGAAGTTTAGAACCGCTAACAATAGACTGCGAACTCACTTCGGAGATGATTACCAACGCATTCACGCATCTCTCTTGAAACATTCTAATGACCCAGAACTTCTTAAACTCGGTACGTTTGAAAAGTTTTCCCCTGTTCAATATGCTTATTTCATCAAGCTTTTAAGATCAACCATTGCAAATAAAAAGTTGACAAAATTGCAGATCAGAAACCGATTGTATAGGATTATTACAAGGGAAACAGATATCTTTTACGGAATGAAAGGTCATTCTGTATTTGTTCTTCCTGATGACATTCACCAATGGTTTTTTTATAACATCCCAAAGGAAGAATCATTCAAACATTATTATTTTTTAATAAAAAAGAGAATTCATCTAAGTGCATCACCAAATGTATGGAATTTTACTAAGCGTCTGTTGCAAGGTTCGGAATTAGAACTTCAATTGGCAACTTTCCAGATTTTCTTGCATGATGAATCCAGCCAGGAAATCTTTCGAAAGAATTTTGTTGACCTATATGATTTTAATGCCATGGTGCAAGTATTCAATAAATTATTACAAAAGGGGGATTATCGATTTGTGACATTTTATTTGATTGCTCTCATTGAGAAATTAGAAAAGTCAAATTCTAGACGTAGGATGACCATCCAATCGAGAAGCATTGCATTTTTAAAATTCAATAATGCCTTAATGCATTGTATTTCTCGAATTGGTGACCTAAAGTTATTTTCACTGGTATTCAAATTCCAATTGGCATATTTGGAGCAGACAAACGTTATTCATGAGAATCCTAAAATTTTAAACCTGTTAAACAAACCATTACATGACTTTCTTAGAATATTACGAAAGAAGGGGCTTCATAATGAATTATTTCAAACAATCCTTAAGATTCAAGAAATGCCAACTACAAAATCTTATATGTTCAAAAAATATGTTATTGGTGAACTAATATCATCTGTTTCCTCATTCAATGATCCAAAATTAACATGTCAATATGTGCTTTCAGTTCCGAATCCAAAGTCCTTAGCCATGACTCTAAATAAACTGGGTTTATGGGGATGTATTTTCCATTCCTCTTCAAAAATACTTTCGGAGGATGATGTAACTATGCAGTTGAATAGCATCCCGAGGGTACTTTCGTCCACTATGTGCATTAAGGAAGAGCATAACATTCATTTTTTGACAGAGTTGTATAAAGTACTACTTGCTACCAATCATACTGTGCTAGACAAAGAAAAGTATAAAGAATTTTTACTCTTTCTCTATCATAATTATTTGACTGTCCTAAAAGAAGGGGGCCTGACTTGGATGTTGGATTCACGGATTCTTTACGTACTTTTATATCACGTTAGAGAACATTTGAAAGATGATTTTTTGTCATATCAACTTTTAAAGACTTTTTTGAACAGCCCAGTATCCAAAAAGATGAAAATATCTGGAACAGCTTGCCCATTCACGCTGGTACTTTACGATAATTATGCAATTCAACAGCAGGATATTAGTGACCTGCTAACTTCAATGAATGAACATGGTATGCCTATATCTTTCAACTTTTGTGTCTCCATGGTTTTCCGATATTTGGACTGGAATAATAAAGGAGAAGCATACAAATGGTACCAAAAGATAGTTTATGGTAACTTTGAAATAAGACATCGGCGGTTAATTGAAGCAATTAAGAGTAACAAGTGGGAATTCCCAAAGCATTTTAATAGAGAACTGTTAGAAACACCAGATGATAATGAGCCCAATTTTGATGGTATTGATGACATTAGGAGAACTGAATTGTTGTTGGAAAATGAAGACGATGATGGAAGGAAAGAAGAGGAGGAAATCGGAGAAGTTAAAACAATAATTGAAATGCTCTCTGCAATCAAAAAGTAGCTCATATATAGCATGATCCGATTCGGCTGACTGACCCATTGGTATTTAGTTTTTCATAGATTCTTGTAAATAAGCATATAGAATTATCTACATTTGTTCATATCTAAAAATAATATATCTGAGCTATTGTTGGCTTAATGTACAAAAGTTATTTAGTAATACAATTGAAGAAAGTGGGTAATATTGATTCTCTAGAACCACGCCATATAACTTATATCTGTCTTAGCAAGGTTTCTTGGATTAACAGCGGCATTGATTAAATCTAATGCATGTTGAGTTGTCACCGTTGGGCTTGAGCTTAGATGGCCTAATTGTGAAACCTTTCTTATAATCAGATCCACATTAGATTGTACCATTTCACGTAATTGGGGATTTTCCACAATTGGACGATGCAAATTACTATACCATGAAATAATTTCATCACGGATGAAAAGGGTAAGGTATGTATTCAATTTATTCTCTGGTTCCATCAAAGCACGTGCTATTAGGAACAAGTTAACTGAGAATATACCTTCTAATGCCGAATCACCGATCAATTTTTGAATATTTGGCGTTAACCTAAATGGTATTGGTTCTTGATTGTGGAAAATTGGGGCATCCGCAGGCAAATCTATATCATAATTCTTTAAGAATGGTTTAACTCTTTCGAATGGGTATCTTGATGGGAGCATTTCTAACGTAAACACATCTCCTGATTTTTCGTCGATATAGATCTTATTTGGTGTTCGATTATTGATGGTCATCATATGAGACAAAAATGTAAAAGTCCCATAATTAGATGCAAACTGCTTACGGAATAACCAGAAATCTTCAAATTCTGTGAACATTGATGAAAAATAATCCTTCAAAACATTTGTTGGTAAGAACATTGATTGAATGGAGCTCATTATTTCAATCTTAACCAATGTTAGGTCAGGATTAGGTAATGATTTATCGTGTGCCATCTTTAGTTGCTCTGATATGAAATCCTGAATGGCTTCTGGATCCAAACCATTTTTAGAGCAATATTTATCATATATTTGATGTAGTGTCTTAAATGATGCGTTGTCATTCATAATACGAACATTAGGAGATAATGGGATGGCGATAGGTAAATTAAATTGAATATTACGTCTACGAGTTTCCACATTCTTTGTTAGTAAATTGTTTAACAATCTGTAAAGTTGGAACATTCGTTCTTCCCTTCTTGAATGACGAACTGCTGGTAATTGAACAGCAAAAGAATATGTGTTACCATCGTTACCTCCAATATTTAGCCTGTAGTACGATAGATGTGTACTGCGGACAAAGTCGACTGTAGGTAAAAACCTTGTGATCTTTACAAAGTGTAAATTTGTGTCTTTGTTTAGCAGGTATTGCCCTGGAATTTCAATATCTTCAAACGTTTGATGGTGGAAATTACTTAAGTGAGGGCAAATCTTCTCAAGGTGTTCTGTGTGAGGTACCCTTGCAAGTCGACTCTCTAGTCTTCTCCTCCAATAGCGTAGTCTCTTGAGATACGTTTCAAAATCAGGCTTGCTTTCTATAAAATCAGTCTGGAATTTAGGTCTAATATGTGGTGCGAGTAATGTTTCAGAAAGTCTCTTCAAATTGGTTTCTGTACTGGAAGGTAGTTGGATGTTTGTCCTTGGGAAGGGTAGTCGGTTATAATTGAATGTTCCATCAATTAGAAGTACATTGATAAGTCTGAATAAATCTTCATCTGCACTAGTTTTAAAACGTTCGTCTATTTGAGCAACCAATGATTCGAGAGATAGTGCCAATAGAGGATAAGCTGTTTTCAAAATGCTACTCAATTCTTGAAGATGTTCCCATGGTTGGCGCGTACCATTGCTGTTCTGTTGCAGTGATTCACCCTTCTCTTTAATAACGGCCATTGTTCTTTTTTGGATAACAGAAAAGTCCTCTGTTGTGGTCCTTAACTGGAAGTGAAGAGCTTGAGGATAACTTTTGGCGATTCTAATAAGTATTTGGCGAACCATATTTGCTTCCTTGTGCGATAATGATGTCAATAATTGAGGGATAAAGGTTATCCAGTACCATACTGGAACCTCACCTCTAAATGAATCGAATGCTTTTGACAGCGAGCCAGAAGCGTCATCCATACTAATTAACCATAAGATACGACATAGAAGGTTTCTAGTCTTGGAATTCTTGTAAAGACCTGCAGCTTGGAGGTAACAACTGATGGCATTACTTGCATAACTAATATTGTTTGGTTCCTCTGTTAAACGTCGATCATTAAAGAACCCCCACTGTGCCCAAGCCTTTGCTAAATTCAGGTCAATCTGGACTGCGGTAGCAAAAGCTTGGTTAGCTTCATCGTTGGCTTTTAACCTTGATAAAAACATACCCTTTAGTGTAAAAAACTCTGCCTTTTGACCGGTACCGAAATAAACCAAATTTGTGTTGCTAATGACATCTAAACCAGTTGTCAGTTCATTCATGTTTTGGTAATGACACTTGGCTTGCTCACGTAGTTTGAGGAAGGCTTCTTGGATCTCAATATTGGGTAGAGTGTATATTCTCGCTAGCTGATTGATACAGACTTCTGGCATATTATGTCTACGGGCAACATGTGCAAATCTATTAATGATCCACGCCAGCTCGTGGTATCCTCTATATGCATGTGTATTGATGGTGTTACTACTATTTGTTTGCTGAAGTGCAGGTATTAATGGTAAGTAAGCATTATTCACAATTTGGAATGTGTGCTGTCTCCATGTAACTAAATCGTTCCACAAGTCAATATCGTCCCAGATGTTGGGTAGACGATCTCTCCAAGCCTGGAAAACACGTTTAACTTCCTGTGCTTTGGCATCAATATTTTGAACAGTAGTGGTATGTAAATTGTTGTAAATTTGGGTAGCCTCCAAAAATTCGAGGTATTGTTGGAACCCATGTAGTAGCCACTTATGAGCTGGCGTATACTTCTCAGGAAGGGAAGCCCATTTGTGTAAACTTAATTGAATTCCTTCATCACATAATCGCTTCACTTCTTGGTCACCTTTTCCAGTGTCAGCAAAATGTTGTAACGCAAGGAACGTTTCAAACATTTGTCTACGAGGCGTAGGCACATCCATAACACTCTTTACAGATTGTTCTAATGCTTCCCTGTCAGAATTCCAATCAGCAACTCTCCATCCACATTCTAGTAATAAGTCCGTAAATCCTTCGTGTTTTGCTAGTTCCGTTAATATATCCCAATGTTGGAGTTTCTCTGCACATAATATCCAATTATCCTCCCAAAGTGCATACTCAGAATCAGAGTAAGGAAGGGCACCACTTCTAGCTTTAATTTGTGCAACCTCGTATAGTTGTTGTGCCTGGTCCCATAAACCTACTTGTTCGTATGAAAGAGCTATACTTGTTTCATTGTACTTTGCTCTTCTTCTCCATAAACCATAATACATATCATCTTCTTGTAAATTATGATATAGTTCTAGTAGAGCATCATGGTTTGCTTCAATTATCTTTGCATTATCTATTGTAGTACTGTCTTGAATTGATTCCAAAATCTTAATAGATTGGTACCACGAGCCATAGGAAGTCGCTAAATATTTCACTAAATGAGGAGGTATTTCCAAGGTCTCGACCTTACTGATTGAATCCAGCAGAATACTGATGATATTGACCCTTGTGTGTTTAGTATGATAAGGTTTTGAAAGAATGGCGATCAAAGACCTAACAAATCCATATTTTTCATTGCGAGGAATGCACTTATAAACCTGTGGAAATAAATTCACCCATGCCTTTTTAATTGTTTCGGGGTTTTGATAGAATAATTCAACTAGTGGATCGAAAATGTCAGACGTTGTTATTTGGCACATTTTTTTGAGAGCTGATATATGATTACTAACAAATGACGCAAATTCAGAGCCATCCTCTTCAACGTCCGGTTTAATGTTTGTTGGTAAAAATTCTTTCAGGACACCTGGAGTTACTAAGTATGAAGTATTATGGAGTGATAGAGAATGTTCTCTTTCGAAGGCACCATATAGTAGCTGAGAAGCTTGGTTTAACCAAGGATAGTCAGCAATGTATTCCCAATTTTGGTCTCTTATAACGTAATAGAGTCTTTCCTTAATATCCTTTTCTAGACTATTATTCAAAATTGACATAAACCTCTTTCGAATTTTAATATTTTGAGTACGCGTTCCAACTAAAAATGGTTGTTCCATCCTAACAGTTATTTCGGTATTACTATATTGTTTGCGTTCAAATAATTCCAATACAATTTCGTAGAATGATTTAGATAGAGATGGCTCACCTCTTATCTCGAATGCGAGCATTTTTGTTAAGATTGCAGCCTTCTCCTTGATTGTTGGAAAGACTTCATTGTTAAAGACCCATGTTCTTGATACATTGATTATTTTCCCTAGAAAACGTTGATCCATAGATCGATCGATTAGAAGAGCAAGGGTGGATAAGAATGGTCGACGAGCGTCACCCAATGATGAAACTTTCATGGATAATAAACATAAAAGCTTTTCTAGAAGTTTAGTTGTGATTTTAGCTTCCTCCATGGTCACAGCATCTTTTGGTTGAGACGTAGTGAGATGGTCCTTACACAATTTGTTGAAAGTTTTCATTAAAACGTTTAGTAGAGGGTCAATACCTTCAGGGAAATTAACAAACAATGTCCACACTAAGGTTACACCAGCAGCAACGGATGATGTCCCTTGTAAATCTTGGGTGATGATAGATTCTAAATATTTTATGAATATCTTTGAGGGTGAGCTATCGTTCATTCCAGTAACTGTTTCTTCGTTTACCTTTATGGCTTTCAACACAACATTCAAAACCTTTTGTAAAGCTTCCTGCATGTCATGATGATTTGCTTCAATGCACTTGTCCAGTAGAGATTGTATTGTTGTTAGATTTGCCACAATCCACTCGGGTTTTTTATTATTGAAAAATATATAGAGCACGTCTAAAGTGTTAATGCAATAATAGATGGTGTTCTCCGATCCTAGTTCAATATTGGCTAGGAATTTTTCGAAGTATGCCATTTTTATATTGACATTTGGCCAATATTTCTCGGAAAGAAGAACTGAGAGTATATTCAATGACCTTATGCCAAGTTCATTATCGGATGCACGGTGGTCACTGGCGCAAACATATCTTATTAGGAAAGAGACACAAGACTCTCTTAAATTCAAAGGAATGGAATAATTGGATATTTCTTTTTCAGTGGCCCCTACTGTCTGTTCATCTGCATCAATCATCATTGAATCACCATCCTTATCCAGTTCGCTACTTTCTTGAAGATTTCTTTTTTCCCAGCGTAGAATTAAATCAGCGAGATCTATCGCCAAAATTTGGCTGTCTACATTGGAATTTGGGAAGAATGAGACTTTGTTCATATGGTGGATAATATTCGACACGAATAAGTCACGGTAATCATACAGTAAGTCTGCATGATTGATTAGAAATTGGTACAGTGTATTGTTCTGAGTAAAATTGTTCTCTAACATAACCCTCTTTACCCAATTGACCCATTCGTTTGCTTTTCCTTCTCCTGACATCCTTTTATTCATAACAGGTGCAAGCAGATCCAATGATTGTCGAACAATGTAACGGGCATCACTTGGTGGGCATCTCAGAAGGGCAACAAATATCTGGGTTATTACTCTTAGTGGAAATTCGTATTCCAAAATAAAGTGTGTGGTAATCAGATACGCTGTTTGCTTCACTAGTGGATCTTCGAGTTTTATAAAGTGCCAATTGAACTTGATTATATCTTTCTTGATATCGGAAATTAAGTTCGGGTTCCATTTTACCAAAGCACCGGAGAGTTGTAATAGCTCAAATCTATATGCGTCATATTCGCCATCAATTCCGTTTAATAAGACTGCATTAGAGCGAGATGGTATCCAGATTCGAGAATGGAGTAAGTCCAACCACCCAGGTCTAGTAGTAATTTCGTCTTTGTCGGATAGATGTTTACGCTGCACACCATCGTAGATTAACGTTGAATTGATTATCTTTTGAAACATAAAAACACTAACTTCCAAAGAATGACTAAATGTAAAAGATATAGTGGATTCTAGGTATTTGTCTCTCTCGGTTGTATCATCTAAACTGATGATATTTTTGAAGATAAAGTTGAAAACATCGTCTGAGAATCTAAGGTTGTTCGAAATTGAAAAGTTAACGAACTCAAAAAATAAAATCTTTTCAGAGGGGTAGAATTCAACAAATTTTAGATAGATCCCTTGGAATTTATCTATGGCCTGCCCTAGTTGCAAATCGTCAATGTAAAATTTGTTTTCTTGAATAGTTTTCACAGTTAAGGCTTGCATATCCCTTATCTTAAATACCATATCCCTTTGGCTTCTTAACCAATCAGGTCCTTTAACGTTTAGCATGGCGTCAAATAAATCCACTAAATTCGCAAAAAAACTTACAACTCTAACCTGGTTTGTAGGTATATTCGCTATATAATAATCGTGGAAATTGCTCATCTCATTCTCAAATTCAGTAGCTAAATCGCTTGCTTCAGGAATTTGTATGATATTAGACATAAATAAGACTAATTGCCTTAAACCTAGATTCTTTTTAAAATATTCGGTTACAGGCTTGCAGAATCTGTTTAAATATTTGGCCAATGGGAGTCTGAAGGGAGAGTTTAGCTGTAGACGTAGTTTCCTTTCAAGAAGCATAACTTTCAGCAGCAGATCATTCAGAAACATATCTGCCTTTGGAGGTAACAGATAAAAGATGTTGATGATGCTACTAATAATTTTAGTTGGCATTTGATCGTGTATATCTTGTCCGAAAATTGTATCTAAGATTTCCAATCTACACCACGCGGTTAAATGATCTAATAGCTTTTTCCCAATTTCCACTTTGAAATAAGCAATCAATAATTCAAGAAGCTTGGATAGCGCATCTAGACCAGAGATTGATAGCTTCTGATGATCTGAAAGATTCATTAACATTGGTTTTAATCCATTTTGCAATAGTTCCTTAGGTAATTTAGAATTTCCCTCCAAAGCACCTTTTAAGGCATCATAAGTAGCGTTAATTATCTCTGGGGAGGTTTTTAACATTGTTTTAAAGAAAACTGCTAGAACTCTAATTCTTAAATTCCCCTGTTGAGCTGTCGCAAATTTTTCATCCTTAAGGGCAAGGGCCATTAGTTTTATGCATGTTATTCTTAATTGGACCAAATGTTCGGCAGTTTTGTACTCGGTTGATCTTTGGACTGTCGACAGTGATTCATCTTCCGCATCCGCTAACACAATCACTTCTTGAAGAAATCTAAAAAGTTCCTCGTTAAATGTTAAGAAAGAGTCAGGTAACCCCACACAATATGTCATTGCGTCAATATTCCCGATTTGCATCGTAAATGATAATGCTCTCAGTGGTTTTGTAAATATTGGTGACAATAAGAAATGCTTTGAGTGTTCCATTAATTTCACAATCGGAATTTGAGTACTCTCGTGTATTACAGTCAGACAGGATTGACATGCCTTCCTTACTCGAGCATTTGGGTTGTTTAATTCACAAACAACATCCGTAATAGAATTCTGTAAATATTTTGAATTGAGTGTTTCTAAAGTAACATCGGAGCAGGTCAACCTCAAAATCTCAAGTAAAAGATCTTCAACATCTTTGGTAATATTTACTGGTGCCTCTTCAATTGTATCCTTCAAGACAAATAAGAAACAGGCAACCATTTCGGGTTGTAGACGCTTCAAAAGAGGTAGCGGTATAGTTATTGTTCTTACTAGTATACCAATACCAAGGAGACCAGCGTTATTTTCATAAAATGGTTCTTTGTAACAGCAATGTATGAACTCTCTTAGGAGATCAAACAGAAGGGAATATGTAAATACCAGATCTTTTTCGTAAATCATTCTACTCTTTTCGTTGATTTGCATAATTGCATCAATACCAGCGTTCTGAACATCTTTAATATAACAAGAAAGAGACGTTGAGATTGCACGTACCAAAACACTACTAGTTATTCTAACTTCTGGTTGTTTCACGTCAATGTTAAACATATTTGTATAGTTCAATTTGTTGGTTAGAGTGTTTGCAACTTGCAGTAAACAAAAATGATCTACAATGTGGCGGATCATCGTTTGTGCTTCATTCTTTAGTTCTGCGATAGATGTTGCAAAGAAAACTGATTCCAATAAACGTGTGAGAAGCTTTTCCTGTGCAGTGAACAGTTCACTATCAACTGGAGGTGATAATTCAAAGTTTGAAGCAACATCTACTCTTTCTTCAACGGGGATTTTTGCAGAAGCTTTCACCAAAGCAGCAAAGTCCTCTGGAAATTCAGTAGAATCCTTAATAAATAATAGCAAAATATTCGACAGATACTTAAAGGCATTTTCCCTGTAATGGATATCAGCCTTGTAATCTTCTAGTATATCAAAAGCCGCCTCCATACCAGGAGTCACGGAAAGTGGGATATCATCGTTAAAGCCGTTGATTTTGACAAGAGCATTTATCTCCATATCTAATTCAGTATCCGATTTTAGATCAGATGGTGCCTTTAAGAAACGACGATTCCTACCTCCAAGTTTACCCAGGATCTTCACAGTCGTGTGGCTAATGGCATGGTTAAAAGGTTGAGGTTGTAACAACTTGAAGAGAGATTTAGAAATATCATCAATAACTGGTTCTATTATCGGATCAAAATATTCAGATGTAAGGTTATCGATACATAATTCTAAAGTTCTGAGACCCTGCGAAATTAGCTCTGGGTGACCTTGTAATGCATAAACTAAAGGTTTCATCAAATATTGCAAATATGGTGCCAACACACTCAGACGTACAGGGACAGTTATACACAATTCAACGTATAATTCACGTTCATGGGGTAATCGTGCACTTAAAACTAATTGATTCAAGGATTGGAGAAGAACTTGAAGTATTGGTTTGATCATTCTATAAAGATTTTCAAATCTACCCCCTCCTATACTTCTGAATAATGTCCTGATTAAATAGAAATATACTAGACGTTCTTCAGACATAGTCGAGTACTTTAGTGAGTCCAATATAAGGTTGTTCAAATGTGGCAATAAAATCAGTTCGTTTGTATTAGGAAACAAGTTAACAGACATGAAACATAGTTTGAATAAACGGACAATCACGTTAGCTTCATAGAAACCAGCATTTCCTAAATGTGGCAATTTCTTTTTAAGGAATCTTAATAAAATGCTGCAGAAATTTGGTGAAGTTAGCTCATTTGTGAGTAACGACTGCGCAAGATGTAGCAAACCACTATCATTTATCATGCTATCATAAAAGAATTCTATCTCAGAGTCCACTATTTCATTAAATGCTGAACTATCAATTTGCATAAACATAAAAGCGATGCAATCCATTAGTTCTCTGCTATCTTTAGTAGCCGTTACTGGTATACTGGGTATCGTGATATCGAAATGTTTTTTAGGAGAAATTTTTGGCTTAACTGGATCAGCAAAATATTGTAGCGCCAAAATACATTCATGAAATAATCCTTTAAATGTTAGGACTTCCTCATATGAAAACACTCTTCCCACAGATGCCCACTGTTTTGGATTAGACATTGTATATTCATTTGGTGGAGGATTGAATGCTTTCAAATCATGAATGATGGTTTTCAAAAATTGCATTAAGGTGTGGAAAAAGTACGCAATATCTTTCATTGGATCATTCATAAATGAAGAAGGTAATAACACAGGTGCATGGTGCCTGATATCAAAGTATCCCAGTATTTCTGTCTCTTCCTTATTATTTTCTTTTACATCTGGTACAACAGCATCCTGTGATTGCTCCTCCTTTTCCATTTTGACTTCTTCTGGAGTTTTTGGTATATTTTCGTTCATCTTAAAGACATTTTTCATATATGTATCGAGATCTATATTTTCAATGTGTACTTCCTTTCTTATCTTATTATTTCTGTCGATCTTTTCCTGTAGGTATTTCTTATGTGATCTCATAAATATGCCATGATCTCTATTAATACTTTTAAAGCGGCGGTAGTAGGCATCAATGATTATCATAAGTAATTTCTTGGCTCTAGGAGCTTCATGAGGATTTTCTTTACCTAGTTTTAATATTCTTTCTACCAAGTTTAATAATAATTTGGCACTCATTATTTGAACATTAAAGATTAGTGATTCATCTAATAATCGTCCTCTGTATAATTTTACAATTTTCTCGATTTGGTCCAGGTTAATTTCGCTCCTTATATTATGAATAAAATCTGCGACAGTACTATAGGCTAAAGTTCTTAATAATTCTCTAGTGGTAAATGCATCACCAAGAAGCACATTGTCATCTAAAAGTAAGTCTAGCTTGGAAACAAATAAGTTTCTATAGTTTGTAGATAATATATGTCTTGTGGCATGGACCAATTCTTTTCTCGCAGAAGGTATTTCGGAGGGACAATCTTCAAATAACCTAATTATTAGATCTGGGACTGATTCGGCGTAATTCTTCAATATCTCTGCAGCATAATCTCTTAAAAAGACGTACGCTAGGAAGGATGTACATTTAATTTGTGAAAATATAAAATCACAATAACTTGCTCTATTGATAATATCTGGGGCCAAACCAGTAAACCTTTTCCCTTGAGATTCAGCCTCCTGGTGGGCCTTTCTTTGCGCACCCACTTCTAAATTTAATAATTTCATAACCATTGGAATAAAATTTTCAAGTGATGTGCCATTTAATTGTTTGTAATTAGAGTATAGAGTTACCATTCCAACTGGACATTCTACTAGCATTTTAAAAGATCTCATCACTGGTTTTAACAATTTTTCAGAAGTTTCATCCTTCGTTAATTGTTGATCATCGTTTTCGTTTGTGTCTTTGTCTGATGGATCTAGTAATTGTTCGCCTTCGGAGGTAATATTATCATTGGAATCATCATTATTATTGGTATTTGAGTATTCATCAAACTCTAATCTGACTAATTCAGGTGTATTTTGATATAAACGATTAATAATTTCAATGAATTCTTCAACTCTGTCCTGTAACAGAGTTTTAAAAAGTTTGAATAATCCAGGTAATATCTTCATACAGATTATACCATTTTCTTCATTTTCCTTTAATAGTATTTCGAATATTTTGTTTAGGATGGCAATAGCTTGGGCTTCGGAAGTGTGTCCAATAAGGTATCTATTCATTATGTTTAAAATCGCGTTTCTTAATTTATGTTCAGGTGAAAGTTCATTAAATGATATTGGAATAATATCTAATTGATTTAAAAAGATTGGAATCATTTTCTCCAAGAAAAGATTATAGTCATCAGGCAAGCTGAGTAGTTCCAATAAATCATACAATTCAGAGATTGTTGAGTATTTTGTTTGTAGAGAGGTGGCCTCATCGCTGAATCTAGTCGCGAATTGACTTAGTTGTTCAGAAAGAGGTATCGGATCCATTATGATTGTCAATAAAGGAGTAATTCTAGCGATAATATCTTAACTGAAGGGCCTTGATACTGTGGTCTCTGATTTGCTTTGGTGCAGTGCTGCCAAATGTTCAATTGTTGTTAACAGAGAATCGGAAAAAGGTAATTCTCGAATTTGATATTTTCATTTTTCATTCACGTCTTGGAAATCCTCCAAATCACGTGCTGGATTTCCTAATCGGGAAACAACCGCGTCAGCTGTTCCAAACCAACTAATGACAATACTAAAGAAATTGGTTTTACAACACACAAGTGAGTATAGGTATTTTATTTGGAAGGAAGTGGCCTTGCTTATTTTGAATGAGGTTCGTTCAGAGTAATGAAAAAAAAAAAGAATGCTCCAGGGGAGGTTCGAACTCTCGACCTTCAGATTATGAGACTGACGCTCTGCCGACTGAGCTACTGAAGCAAACTTGAAATTTTGAGTGTATTTTAAGGTTCCCACCGGGCAGGAACAAGCACAGGATAATGTAATAGTGTATTAATAATTCTGAATCTACAAGCCTTCTCTTATGGTAGCTATGACTATGTTTTACCATAACTCTGTGTGTTTGTACAGTTTGTATCTTTTATTAACCGACAGTTTGTTTAGCCTGTCATGTTACGTAATACTTGCCGCTTTTGCAAAAACTTCGAACGAACAGAAAACAATACGTTACGTAGAAAATATTCGAGGCTTAACTAAATTTAGAACGCATCAGTGAGTGATAAGTCCGTAAACCTAGTGCCAAGACTACAAACATCATCCTTGGCTTCTCTGTTACTGTTCCCGTCGCTCGAATCCTGCTATTTCCAAGCCCCTCTGTTCACTTAAAAAACTACTCATTACAGGAACCCCATCATCTCCGACTATTAATATATTCATTCATTCATTCATTCATTCAGTCATTCATAACCACAGTTTTGCATCTATCCCCCATCAAGCATACGATGTACCATATACATAGCAACATAATGATAACATTCATATTACTCCTACTGCCTTTATTTAGTAAACTCAAATCAGCATCCGCAGAGTCCACTTCAAGTATATGGAAACCGTTTCCAACGTTAGATATCGGTACCATTAACGATGGCGTATATTATGTCAATGTGACGATAGGCTCTCCGCCTCAACAGGAAATGTTGCGAATCGACACTTCACAACCCTTCGTTTGGGTCCTTTCTGGAGCAGATGATAAACAATGTAATCGATTAGATAGTGGATGTCTTTCAGGGAATAGATTTTATCCCGAAGAATCTACAACGGGTGAAAGCGCAACTAATAGCACTATCTATAGCCTTAATTTCCTCGACACTTTTAGAGTTAATGGTAGTATCGTGGTGGATAATTTAAATTTCACCAACACTGATATCACGGCAGCTTTAGATTATACCACATTTAATTCTAGCAAGAATAATTCTATTATTGACATTGGAGATGATTTTCTTGTGATCAAAAATTTTGGGTTTATTAATGCCGAAGACTCATATCCAACAGATATGGGTTCGTTAGGTTTAAGCAGCACATTTAATGAGACATTGAACTATTCTCCTAGTGGTAATTTTAATACATCCTTTTCAATGTTAGCAATGCTAGCGGAGTCTGGTTTAATTGACTCCCAATCGTATTCTCTATGGCTAGGGAATGGTGCGGAAAGGGATACTCAATTATCCTCTCAGCGTACACCAGATCCACAATATAATAATGGGAAGTTATTATTGGGTTCTGTAGATCCAAGCCTTTTCAAGGAACCCTTTTATCAATTTGATGTACTCCCTTATGTGGATCCAAATACTCAAATTGAAAGTTTTAGTTTTCCAGTTATTCCAATGAATGCAATTTATATAGTCTCTAAGACCGGTACAGGAACCAACGTTACTTCAGAAGATTTCTTAGAGCCAGTTCTATTAAATTCAAATTTTCGTTCTAACTATTTACCCTTAAATTCCATTATTCAAATTGCCATTCAAGTGGGGGCCACTTATGTGGAATCTCTGGATAGATGGCTTCTTCCATGTTCTATCGCCAATGAAAATGTTCATTTTGAATTCACTTTTGATAAGCTTAATATTAAGGCTCCTCTAATAGATTTCTTAGAAAGTACTTTTGATTCAACTACAAATACATCCATGCATTTCTCAGATAACAGTGAAGCATGCTTTTTGAAACTTTATCCCAACACTTATGTTGGCTTTAACGCCCTGGGGAGACCATTTTTGAAGAGTGTATATTTGGCAGTTGAACAAGAAGGACGTATTGTTGGTATGGCACAAGCTGTGCAAGAAATGAACTCAACTTTCCTAAATGCCGATGTCGTTCCAGCAACAACCCGGATTGCATCTTCTAAAAAGTCAGTATCGTCGTCAAGTTTAAAAATAACAGCAACAACAACAAGTTCTTTCTCGATACCCTCAGAAATATTCACGGTGTCCTATAAAGGGAATGGGAAAACTAGCAGCATGTCAAGCACTTTAAACACAACATTCGGTATAGCTGCTATGTCCTCAGGTTACATACCTTATGCCACATATATTAACATTACCGATGTCGATTTGAGCCTCTCGCCTTCAAGTGCATCTGGATATCTTTTGACCGTTCCAGGTCAATTTACAGCCACAGTTTATTCTAATGGCATTATTGTTGGTCCTGGAAGATCATTTTATGTGACATCTACGTCCACTACTACAAGGAGTTCATCATCCATGTTTGACAGTATCTCATTGACTGCTTTTTCTGATCTAGCAAGTTCTACAGAAGTTACGAGGGTGGCTAATGTTGGAAATAAGAGAAATACTATAGAGTATAAATTTGATGGACTATCGAAGACTGTCTGGTGTATGTTGCTGCTCTTCGTTGGTGGTTTTATGATCAATATCTTTATGTAGAGAACTATAGCTCTTTTAAAACATACGTAATTTTTTAGTCCTCCCATGTGCGTTATCTATCGTTTCTACCTGTTATTATCTATAATATAGCACTTTACGCGTCGCGCCGTTCCTGACGATCTTCTCGAGGAAATTTTCAAAGTCAAAAATAGATACGTAGGAAATCTCTGGAGTAAATGATCTACTCCAAAACAACTACCGCAATCGCACCTCAATATCTATTATAAAGGATCTTCACGCGTCTCACTTAGTTCCAGCTCATAAGACCAGTTACATTTGTTGAGCCTCCTTCTTCTTCTTGATTTTCGCAGAAGTAACATCGAATAATCAGATAGATAATAGTCCAATACAAGATCACATCGTTATCGATAAGAACATTCGAAATGCTAGACCGCTCAGACACGCAGAACAGCGGTAGAGGCAGACCATTCTCTACAACTAACCCATTTAGATCAGCAGCCAACGTTGATGTTGGTGTGAACCAATATGGTAATGATAGACAGTTTCAAGATTGGGCCTCATCTCAAATGAGAGGAACTTCTTCACACTCCAGCTTCTCAACACCCTATGAGGCGGATGAAATGTTTGGAAGAAACATAGCTTCGCCCGCGGAAAGTGCATTCAGTGGTAATATGTCTCCTAAGGGTGTTAAACCAGCTTCCACCAACCCCTTTTTGGATGATGTGGAGGAAAGACCTGCCAGCCCACCAAGACAAACAAATACTAGACCTAGACCTGTTCATTCCTCTTCGACTGACGAAAAAGAAAGACTCAGACAAAGATATCTTCAGGTCGACAACGAACAAACAGTCAAGCCCGTTTCATCTACTTTACCACCTCCACCTTCTTACGAAGAAGCAGCAGGACCTAAGAAATCTAAAGGGAAGTACCCTTCAGAAAAGGAGCATTCTCACCGTCACCGTAGTGAGCGTGAGCGTGACCGTCATCCTCGTCATCGCCATCGTAGCGATCATAACAGCTCACATAATAAAGCCAGTACATCGTCGCCATCTAAGAAAGATAAGAGGAAAAGCAAAGTATTGATGCCTAAGAATGTTGATACCATTGATAAGTTGGATGTTACCGGGTTATTTGGTGGCTCATTCCATCATGATGGTCCATTTGATGCCTGTACGCCCCATAGAAATAAAGGTAATAAGGTGGCTCCAGTGATGGCATTCCCCGCAGATGGTCCTAATAGCACCATTGGTGGTGCCTCTGCTAAGAAATCGGCACTTAATGAAGTTTTTGGTAGGGAGGATGATGATGAAGATGATGGTTTATATAAGTTAAGAAATGATACAAAGGACGCCATTAGAGGAAATGTAGGAAATGTTAAACAAATGGACACTAAAAATAAAACAGAGTTGGTTCATGGACCAACGACTGCAGGTTTGGGATCTACTACCTTCTTGGATGGTGCACCTGCAGCTGGGAACACTAGTAATAATATAAACAGGAATAAATCCGTATCTTACAAATTTCGTGAGGAAAATGCACACAAATTTGATAACTTACGCAGGAATATGAGCACAAATAGTCATGCTCCAACTAGACACAGAACAGGATCAACTGAAGGATACCCTCCTAGATATAATAGCAGTAGTAGCAGTATACAAAGATCAAGGAATCCCGAAAGGATATCGACCACGAAAAGTGGTGGTTCTGGAACGGGACATATCACATTTGGTGATGATGAAGATGATATTTACCTTGGACTCCCTCAACAAACAAAGAAAAAATCTGCTGGCTCCAAACTTTTGAATAGAGTGAAAAGTTTAAAAGTAGGAGGCAGAAAAAATTGACATTCCTTTATGAAGCTGTGAAATAAACTTCATGGATGCTAAAATGGAATGAAAAGACCTCTTTATTTACATGATCATTATATGTACATATATAATTTTATATTTATATAATTCCCTTCTGACAAATCCTTAAGTTTTAGAAATATTATTACTATTAAACATCTTAATTCGGAAGTCTAGTTCCTACAATGTTCCAGTCTATAGACTTCCAAACACGTTCAAGATATTCTTGCTTCCCAAATACACCATAGTCTGATAACCAGGATTTAGGAGAAGCGTCGATAGCCAACAAAGGTATGTATTTTTTTGATTTCTCGTAGGCGTTCGTTTGTCTTGCTTCCTCAACAGATTTCATATATTCAGATGTATCATTATTGGATACTTCTTCCTCCGCAGGTTCTGGTTCCTGAGCTTTTCTAATCTCAGCCAACCTCCTCGATAAATTATCCATCATGTCCATTTTATTTAGTAGAAATGGAGAACCAGAATTGTAAGTATTAACAACAAATAGTTCAGTAGAATCCCTTGCAGTGGTCCAAGCAGATGTTGAAGATCCCAGACTTGTTGACGTATTCTTCCTTGCCACTAGCCAAGTAAAGCCATCCCCGGATATACCCAAGTTTGAATTTATTAATAATGTTTTAAATTCAGTTATGGAACCAAAGGAATTCTTAATATTATCATTTAGTTTAGGGTATGTCACGCTCAGTTTTGCCTCGTTACCATAGACACTAACGTCAGGAGTCTTTAAGAGAGTATCAGCTCCAATTTGAGGAATAGGTAATGGTTCTGAACAACCTTTCAAAGTAGAATAACAAAAATTCAAGTTGAATAGCAATGACGCATAATTAACGATATCTTTTCTGGTACCAGATTCTCCATAGCGTAACACCAGATCTAAGTATGATTCCTGTTGCGTTGGTTCTTGGTCTTTCACAAGTCCGTTTAATTGTTCTGTGTAATGTCTAGTTCTATCGAACCATGCGTTTTGGGTACCATTCACGCTAAGAAGCCCAGGAAGTGCATTGCCCTCAGTTATATGACTTAAGGATGGGACAATATAAGATCTTATCGATTGACCAAGCTTTAATTTCGGTATTCTCCTAAGCATTTCTCTTCTCAAAGGACACGTATGTAGCGGATCTTGAACTCCTGATGCTAGCGATACTTGATAGCTTGCTGCCTCGCTACAGGATCTTACCGTTATATTCCTTAAATTCACAGTTTCATTGAGCAAACAGGGCTTCTCTTTGTCTAACCCTGAGTATTAGAGCCCTTAATTTTAATTTTATAAACCCTAACTAAAATACGGGTAACTTTTAACAATCACGGCTCACGAGTTAATCGCGTTTA
This sequence comes from Naumovozyma castellii, assembly GCF_000237345.1. NCBI lineage: Eukaryota > Fungi > Ascomycota > Saccharomycetes > Saccharomycetales > Saccharomycetaceae > Naumovozyma > Naumovozyma castellii. The sequence goes on along the minus strand of NC_016496.1, from coordinate 627,168 downwards.
ACGGCTTCACAAATTTTTCGTTGAATGCATCAACTTTTCCTGATTGTTTGGTTGGACCCGTTCATCACCGATTTAAAGGTGGGCTTTGTTGAAGAGATGGAGAGATCATTGCTGAGTTAGAATACATAAAGCTACCAATTGAAGAAATACTGATCGTTGTCTTCCTGATAATAAATCATTGAACCATTATACGTCTTCTTTTTGAAATACCCCTCTGAACTACAGTCGCCTTTTGAATAGATCAAAAACATATTTAATTCAGAAACCTCTACATCGATCCGTTCGTTATAAAGAGATCATTTACTACAACACACACATAAAAAAAGAATGCTAAAGTGGATTCAAGGTGGTCTTTCCGCAGTTACAGGTATTGCTGAACCAGAATACGGTAAGGAATGTATTCATTCCGTCGTAGATAGAGTGAAAGATAAGCAACCATATCATTCTACATCGCGCGAAGATTTCTTCTGGATTGCTCCAGATCACACAAATGTTGAAACTGTGACCTTTTATTTCAGTAATTTGAAGACTGGGATTGTTGGGTTCGCTCAAATTATACATTCTAATATCATTGGTATACACACGGCAGCTCAATTCACTTTCAGAATTTACGATTCCAAGAACCCAGAAGAATTAAATTTATGGACATCTACAAAATTGGAAAACTTCAGAATTGAAGGTCCAAATTTTTATGCTGATAATTTGTCTGTGGAACTGAATGATGAAAATACAACTTACCATTTTGTTTCTAATGTAAACGAGCAATCCATGATTGATTTGACTTTTATAAGATTGACTCCTGGTGCTAAAGTCGGTGAAGATCCAACCACTTATTATGGAGATAACATTGATGAACCATGGGGTTCCATGAGACATGTGTTTTGGCCAAGAAATTCTTGTCATGGTACTATCAAATTGAAGATCGCTCAAGAACAAGAAGAACAGGAAGAACAGGAAGAAAACGCAGAGAGTGGAGAAAGTGAAGAAGCTAAAGAAGAGGAGCCAGTTGAAGCCGATAAAACAAATACAGCAGAGCAAGAATCGAACAAGGAAGAAGATAGAGATGAAAATAACGAAGATGAGGGTGAAGATGATGAAGAAGAGCACGTTATATATGAAGATCGTTTGATTACTTTTGATGAAAAGGAACCTGCTTTCTCCATGTTCGTTATGGCATTCCAAGGTATGAAGCCACATCATGCTGCCAAGGCATGGAATTTCCTATACTTTCACTCTAAAGATTATTCTGCCGTTTTAATGGAATATACAACTCCTAAATCATATGCTAATACAAAGGTATCTGTGGGTATTTTGACGTCGGATAAAGAAGTTTTGGCATTGACTACGGACAATACTGTATCACATTTGAACCCAGAAATCGACTCTGTGGGCTGGAATATCCCAAAAAATCTAAAAGTGGAATTTAAGGGTGTCAAATCAACTTTAACAGATGAAGAAGTTGAAAATAACAATCTTCCGGATTCCGATAAGGTCACTGCTACGGTCGAAGGTCCTTTAAGAAACTTGGTTCAAAGAATTGATGTTATGGGAGAGGTCCCTGGGTTTGTTAAGAACATTGTTTCCGGTGTTGCAGGAACTAAGCCTTATATTTATCAATATGCTGACGAAGATTTCAGTTTACATGTTAATAATGGTAAAGAAGTTAAAGGTTTGGGTTGGGCTGAAGTCACTTTTATCTCTGAATCAGATGTTGTTACAAGTGAATCTTACAATGAGGAGTAAGGATTGTAATTTCCTTCCTTTTTTTTCCCATTTATATTCTCATTTCCATCTTATAAACAAGAATCATAACATTTCGTTGTACATTAAAGGTCATAATAAATGGCACATCTCATAACTCGAATAATAATAATAACATAAGTATCTAAATACCCACCTGTTTTTTTTGAAAATAATAGCATTAATGTTTTTAATGACGTGTATAATAGATAATGGTGGCGTTCGATGCAAGCATTAAATCATCAACCTTTTACCCTGATCTCGAAGTAATTATTGGTCTCATTTTACATATTGGTAAACACTTCTTGAATTCTTAGTTTAACGTTTACTCCCAATTAGCAAGCAGGGATAGATTTTAATTTCAAATGTTTTATGGGAGGTAACTACTTATTTCCACCAGCCGTCAAAAAGAAGGAAGGTGGCAAGGGAAAAATCTCTCCAGAACAAAGAGGAGTTATGGGGTAAATTGAATATCTAAGAAATATACACAACCATACTCCGTTTTCTCCACTTTTTGCTTAATGGAGAATTAAAGTGAACGGTTGGTTTTCTTATGAATAAACGTTTGGGGAAACGTCATCAACCTCCTCAAGCTATCACGGGAACGTTATCGGGCAGGAGGTATGGGTTTGGGTTGATATTATCGACCGCGTGTTAGAACCCAAACATTAGAAATACTACGTGGGTCTATTAGGTAACTTACTAAAAGAAGTAGAGAAGTATCCCGGAAAAATTTCTTTTTTTTTTCATTTACGTAGTTCGGAAAAACTTTTTCCGAGAAAAGACAGGGCCGTACGAATATATTTTTCCGAGCAAGTCCGTTTCCGATTCCCAAAGGGCCACGGAAAATGGTTTCCACGGAACATCTTCAGTAAAAGTGCGCACAGAGCTCGGAAAAATTAAATAAACCGACGAACAAAACTGGTAAAAGGACGTATTCATAAACAACTCAATCACGATTCTTTTTCAATATACTGTCAGAGAAATTTATATAAAAGGTTTAGGTTCCCCAACATTAATTATTTTTTCTGGGGTACTTTTCCTTTGTCTGTCTCAGAGCTTCAATAAATCATTCGAATTCATTCAATTTAGAACATACTAATATGAATTCTACACCTGATTTAATAACTCCGCAGAAGTCTACTTCTTCAAATTCAAATATTGAAGTAGACTCAAATAACTCAAAGGTTCTAAATGATCCTGCCGGTATGGAGAAGAATGGCTCCGACGACTATGAACAAGTGACCGAACTTGTAAATCCAAATAACGGTAAAGGTGCTTATGTTACAGTATCTATTTGTTGTGTTATGGTGGCATTCGGTGGTTTCGTTTTTGGTTGGGATACTGGTACCATTTCTGGTTTTGTCGCTCAAACTGATTTCTTGAGAAGATTCGGTCAAAAGCATCACAATGGTACTCCTTACTTGTCCAAGGTCAGAATGGGTTTAATTGTTTCTATCTTTAACATCGGTTGTGCTATTGGTGGTATTGTTTTGGCAAGATTAGGTGATACACATGGTCGTAAGATGGGTTTGATTATTGTTGTCTGCATTTACATTGTCGGTATCATTATTCAAATCGCTTCTGTTAAGGCTTGGTACCAATACTTTATCGGTAGAATTATTTCCGGTCTAGGTGTTGGTGGTATTGCAGTCCTATCCCCAATGTTGATTTCTGAGGTTGCACCCAAGGAAATGAGAGGTACTTTAGTCTCCTGTTACCAATTGATGATTACCCTTGGTATTTTCTTGGGTTACTGTACTAACTACGGTACTAAGAACTATTCTAACTCTGTCCAATGGAGAGTTCCATTAGGTTTATGTTTTGCATGGGCTCTATTTATGATTGGTGGTATGACCTTTGTTCCAGAATCCCCACGTTACTTGGTCGAAGCAGGGAAGATTGATGAAGCTAGAGCTTCCTTATCAAAGGTTAATAAAACCCCAGGTGATCATCCATTTATCCAACAGGAATTAGAACTTATTGAAGCTAGTGTTGAAGAAGCTAGAGCGGCTGGTTCTGCTTCCTGGGGTGAATTGTTTACTGGTAAGCCCGCCATGTTACAACGTACAATGTTGGGTATTATGATTCAATCATTGCAACAATTGACTGGTGATAATTATTTCTTTTACTACGGTACCACGGTTTTCACTGCTGTTGGTATGCAAGATTCATTTGAAACATCCATTGTTTTTGGTATTGTTAACTTAGCCTCTACTTGTTGTTCTTTATACACCGTTGATAAATTTGGTCGTCGTAACTGTTTATTATGGGGGGCCGTCGGAATGGTTTGTTGTTATGTTGTTTACGCATCTGTTGGTGTTACAAGATTATGGCCAAATGGTGAAGGAAATGGATCCTCTAAGGGGGCTGGTAACTGTATGATTTGTTTTGCCTGTTTCTATATTTTCTGTTTCGCTACCACTTGGGCACCTATTGCATATGTTGTCATTTCTGAAACTTTCCCATTGAGAGTCAAGTCTAAGGCCATGTCAGTGGCTACTGCTGCCAATTGGTTATGGGGTTTCTTGATTGGTTTCTTCACTCCTTTTATTACTGGTGCTATCAACTTCTATTACGGTTATGTGTTTATGGGTTGTATGGTCTTTGCCTACTTTTACGTTTTCTTCTTTGTTCCAGAGACTAAAGGTTTGACTTTGGAAGAAGTTAATGATATGTATAGTGAAGGTGTTGTTCCATGGAAGTCAGCTTCATGGGTTCCACCTTCTAGAAGAGGTGCTGATTATAATATTGATGAATTGGCTCATGATGATACCCCAATCTACAAGAGAATGTTTGGCAGAAAGTAACTTTCTGGGCATTACCAATGTAATTTTATAACGCATCTACGAATATCTATAAATTTTTATCTCTTTTATAAATGGTTTAAATAAAAATGGAAAAATCTAAAATTAATTACTTTTAAAAACGAGCTCAAATAATTGGTTAGACAACATTTTAGGGTGTCTGTTTGATAATATTTTGTTGAAGTTAACGAAAAAAAGGGTTAGAAGATGACAGAATTTTTTTCTTGGGTATTATTTTAGAAATTTTCATAAAAAATTTGAAAAATAAGGATTAAAATGTTACTAAAGGTAGGATCGGGAGTTAAGAGTGTAATATCAAACATATAAACAGGATTTGGTATTAATTTATTTTTTTGCTTTGTAGAGTCGTGGGAGTATGACATTTTAAAAAAGTTAAAAAAATATACTATCCTTAATATTTTGTAAATAAAAATATCTTAATATCCAAATTTCTTGATTTTGGCCAGATATAATGAAAGTAATTCAAAAAAGAACAACATTAAATAGTTACTTATTTTTATCTGAAATTAGAAGAAAAGTTGAAATTCCTTTAAGAAACTTCAAATGGTCGAGTAGTGAAACTAAGACGATAAAAGATCAAGTTTCCAAATAATTGAAAAGAGAACAGACTAATAATACTTTATAAACACTATTGTTGAGGTATTGTACAAGGTGATTTACTGAAAAACTTCTAGAAAATCTATTTAAATGACACATTCTACTATGCGTACAAATTTAACCATTTTTTTGTTGTCTATTTACACTTAACTGTTAAAACCGCTTGATAATAAGCACAGGAACAATTATGAACTATTATTTCAAGTCTTCACAATACTAAGAGCAAGAGAAAGAGCAAGAACAACATTGTAGAGATTTCCCCAAAACATTTGTCACAATATTGTGCCAGAAGTGAGAAAAAAAATAGATACAAATGTGTTCCTCAAGCCGACCACTGGGAACAACTGAAGAGGTTCCAAGAAAGAATTGCAATTGAGATTTGTCAGCTGTTTGCAATATTTGTTACCAGCCGAATGGTAATAATGTGGAAAGCGCCCCGCGATAAACCCCCACGCCCCGTGTTTTGGCATAAAAAAAAGTTTAGTGACGTTCCCACTAAATGACCACACAAACGCTATTTCAGGACATCTGTTTCCACGCGTTTCGCGTATTCTTCCAATCTTCTCATACATGATCCGACATTAGTGCTCGAGAAACGAGACATTAAGGTTTACACTTGTGCGAACTTCTGATCCGGATAGCTCAACTTTTGACAATCGCGCGGAAGATACCTCCTCAATGCTCTGTGAAGAACTCGACCCCTTCTCCCCCGCAACTATTAAAAATTTATTCCGTTGAGAGATAAATCGGAATTAACCGAAATATACCAAGATATGGATGAATTTCCGAAGAGTTAAGGTTAATAATACATCGGTGTAAGTTTTTGCAAGTAATTCCGTGTTGGGAACGGTTCAAAAGATGACACCACATGTACGAGAAAAAAGGATTAATCCAAAGGAACGGAAAATTAGCTCAGAAACCCCTTCAATATTGGCTTGATGTCCTAAGAATTCCCAGTACAAGTGTTTCCAACATGCCACAGTCTAGCATATTTTTTTTAAATATGGGGGGTGAAAGTTTTTCCTTGAATTTCCTATTCGGGTACTTTGTCCTGACAAATGTCGCCGCCAAATGTTCAAAGGCTGTTGTGCGGGCGCGTCAGAGAAATGTCGTTCTGTAGTTTCTCCCGTGACCCAAACAGGAAAAAAGGAAAGCAGCAACTAGGACAAATGTTCCGCCGGCAACTCATTTGTCTCTCGAGAGCTCATCTGTCATTTGGGGCTCCGGGATCTTCTGAGAGGGCAAGCGTATACGTTTTAATGCCCCCGCTTCAATTACTTGTGGGGCCCCGTTGTTATACTGAAAACATCCCGTACAACTGGAAAAACACTACGTAGCACTTGCAGAAATGTTGCTGGCAAACGTCTCCTTCTTTCAACATTATTTGATTTGTCCTGCTTCAGTACTGAAACTTCTGTACAACGGTGTCAGGAATAACCACTATTATCGGATTTCAAAGAAAAATTTCAAACTTTACGTTTAGACATGGATCTTCAAACGAGAAAAATATATAAATAGGAATGAGAACCATCATATATTCAAAGTAGGTGTTCTCTTCCCATTACTTTCTCTATATTACAATTTAGAAAAACCATCAACAAAGTTCTTAGCATTCACAAGTCTAACAAACATTAAAAATGTCTGAACTTGCAGAACAAACTCCTATTGAACAAGAGACTCCAATCGAGTCTGCTACTCACTCTGTCATTTCCACTCCATCTAACAAAGCTGAAAGAGATGATGAAAAATATGGCTCTGACGACATTGACGCCGAAGTCAATCCAGAAGTCGTCGAAATTCCAAAGAGACCTGCCTCTGCTTATGTTACTGTCTCCATCATGTGTATTATGATCGCCTTTGGTGGTTTCGTTTTTGGTTGGGATACTGGTACCATTTCAGGTTTTGTCGCTCAAACTGATTTCTTAAGAAGATTCGGTCAAAAGCATCACAATGGTACTCATTATTTGTCCAAAGTCAGAATGGGTCTTATGGTTTCTATCTTTAACATTGGTTGTGCCTTCGGTGGTATTATCTTAGCCAAGAGTGGTGATATATATGGTCGTAAGATGGGTTTGATTATTGTTGTCTGCATTTACATTGTCGGTATCGTTATTCAAATCGCTTCTGTTAAGGCTTGGTACCAATACTTTATCGGTAGAATTATTTCCGGTCTAGGTGTTGGTGGTATTGCTGTCCTATCCCCAATGTTGATTTCTGAAGTTTCTCCAAAACATATGAGAGGTACTTTAGTCTCCTGTTATCAATTGATGATTACCGCTGGTATTTTCTTGGGTTACTGTACTAACTACGGTACTAAGAACTATTCTAACTCTGTCCAATGGAGAGTTCCATTAGGTTTATGTTTTGCATGGGCTCTATTTATGATTGGTGGTATGACTTTTGTCCCTGAATCTCCACGTTACTTGGTTGAAGTTGGTAAGATTGAAGAAGCCAAGAGATCCATTGCTCTTTCTAACAAAATTTCTGCTGACGATCCAGCTGTCTTAGCTGAAGTCGACAATGTTCAAGCTGGTGTCGAAGCTGAAAAATTAGCTGGTAACGCTTCCTGGGGTGAATTATTCCAAACCAAGAACAAGATTTTCCAACGTTTGGTTATGGGTTGTATGATTCAATGTTTGCAACAATTGACTGGTGATAACTATTTCTTCTACTATGGTACCATTGTTTTCAAATCTGTTGGTCTAGAAGATTCTTTCCAAACATCTATTGTTATTGGTGTCGTTAACTTCTTCTCCACTTTCTTCGCCTTGTATACTGTCGATAGATTCGGTCGTCGTAGATGTTTACTATGGGGTGCTGCTACTACTACCGTCTGTTTCGTCATTTATGCTTCTGTCGGTGTCACCAGATTATATCCAAACGGTAAAGATCAACCATCATCAAAGGGTGCTGGTAACTGTATGATTGTCTTTACTTGTTTCTACATTTTCTGTTTCGCTACCACCTGGGCTCCAATTCCATTTGTTATCAACTCTGAAACTTTCCCATTGAGAGTTAAGTCCAAGTGTATGTCTTTGGCTCAAGGTTGTAACTGGTTATGGGGTTTCTTAATTTCTTTCTTCACTCCATTTATCACTGGTGCCATTAACTTCTACTATGGTTATGTTTTCATGGGTTGTTTGTGTTTCTCTTTCTTCTACGTTTTCTTCTTCGTTCCAGAAACCAAGGGTTTAACTTTGGAAGAAGTCAACACTATGTGGGAAGAAGGTGTCTTACCATGGAAGTCTACTGAATGGGTCCCACCATCTAGAAGAGGTGCTGATTACAATGTGGATGGCTTAACTAAAGATGAAAAACCATTGTACAAGAGAATGTTCGGTAGGGCTTAAACTAATTCCTATTACTGATACTTTATAATAATACTAATAAATAAAAGCACTTTTAAATAATAATAGCAATAAATATGGCAAACATTTTTAAATATATCTCAGAAACACAATTTTTTCTATCTACCTCAAGAAACTACAAAGCCAATGCAAGTGTTTACCAAGAGTAATTTAGAGTTTTGAAAATTGGATTTCTGGCAAGCTAAACCTTTCAAATTGGCACTCGAGGTCACCTGAGGTCCATAAAAAAAGATAAACTTCTAATTATAATAACGATATAATCATGTAAATATGCATCTATTTGACAGGAGGAAAAAGGAAACATATATTGAATTAAAATAAACTGCAGGACCACATCTTATGGGTAGGATCCGAGCAGAAATGCCCCTCCCCGTCATAAGACAGAGGGGTAAGATGAATTATATTTTTTATATATGGAATAAAAACTTTTCCTTATTTACAAACCATCCATATTATTGCACGAAAATGTGTATTCTACACACTATAATGACAGGTACCATATAGTTCCAACATTCATGAAGTTCTAAAATTAGCTATTAACTTCATGATTTGCACGAAGATCCGTAACCGTCTATCGCCCGGTTAATTTCTTCACCTGTGGTACTGTCATTTCGACGATAATTATCTGCTAATGTTAACACCAGTTAATAGGGGGTATTAAGTATCTTATTGTTAAAGAATAGTGGTTGGGTACTACAATAATGGAGTTTTAAAAATAATAACCCATTCGTTAACACCTACACTGTTGAACAATAATTTCTAAGCTTGTCCCAGTGGCCGAGTGGTTAAGGCGATGCCCTGCTATTTCCAAGAAAAAGCAATTAGGCATTGGGTTTTACCTGCGCAGGTTCGAATCCTGTCTGTGACGCTTATTTTTTTGGAACATATAAAGTTATAGCCTGTTAGTACCTTCCTTGCGGGATTCTCAACAAGTCCTTTTTCAATATTAATATTTTCTATCAGTTGGTAAGCTTGGGTGGTTTTTAATTCATGAAGGAGATGGGACTACTGTTCAGGACGCTGTGCAAGATGATTTTCTCCATTGTCAGTCAAAATCTGGAGAACGAAAAGATAAAAATCGAGCTTTAATATTCTATTAAGATTCTTAGCAGATAACAGGTTTTGGGATATTATGAATGAACATAATTGGCAAACTCTACCTGTCATCATCCTCATTGCTGTTTTAACTTGATGGAACATTTTGGTCACGTGGTCGAAATCGTCACAAAAGTCACGGATGGATGTTCTTTTTGAAAAATTAAATTAATTTTATTAGTATGGAATGAAAAACTTACAATAGCCCATCTCATCTCACCTCACCTCATCTCAGTGGAATTAACATCAACACAAACACACATATAATGGGTAAGGCCAAGAAGACAAGAAAGTTTGGACTAGTAAAACGTACATTAAACGCAAAGAAGGACCAACGTTTAAAGGCCAACCAGGATAAACTGATAGAGAAGGACGATCCGGAACTCACGAGGAACGTCCCACAAGTATCCAGTGCTCTGTTCTTCCAATATAATGAAGCCATCAAACCTCCCTATCAAGTATTGATCGATACAAATTTTATCAATTTTTCCATTCAAAAGAAAATTGATTTGGTCAAGGGGATGATGGACTGTCTCTTAGCCAAATGTAATCCTTTGATTACAGACTGTGTTATGGCGGAACTGGAAAAATTGGGACCTAAGTATCGTATTGCCTTGAGACTTGCTCGTGATCCTAGAATAAAGAGGCTAAGTTGCTCTCACAAGGGGACATACGCGGATGACTGCATTGTTAATAGAGTGTTACAACATAAATGTTTCATCGTGGCTACAAATGATGCTGGGTTGAAGCAAAGAGTGAGAAAGATCCCAGGGATTCCATTAATGAGTGTTGGTGGACACTCATATGTCATTGAAAAATTACCAGACGTCTTCTGATTCCCATTCTATATAAAAACAGATATAGACATGTACATTATTCACATACCATATTAGATAGATAATATATCCTTCCACGTTATACGACTTCATTGTTTATATAACCTGTCTGTTCATCATTTTTAGTAAAGTTACATTCTCTCAGTTTCAGGAAAATAATTATTGAAATTTTAATTAAAAGGGAAATTCGACAACTGACTTGTTTAACATTCCTTACATCTAAACTTGAATCGCCAACGAGAATCTAGCATTACTAGTAGGTTCTCAAACCGGAACCAATACTACATCCAAAGACACAACATGTCTGCTCTTTTTTCCAAGACTTTATCGGAATTACATCAACATCCGATTCGAACCACCGGTATGGGGATCGGTAACACCCATAGAAGAATATCATTAGGATTCTTCCCACCAAATAAGAAAAACCCATTAGTGAAGAAGTATCGTAGGCGACCTGCCACTTCAGATCAAAGAAGTTTCCATTCATTAGCTGATGATTTTGGCAGTAGTGTTCATGAACCAAACCTTTATTTGGACCAAATTATGGAGGAAGAACCGGATTCCTATTACAATGATGAGGAAGATGGTGGTGAATTGAGTAGGACCATTTCTTTACCTTCAAGAGTATCAGAGACACCTGAATTATCTCCCTCAGATGTAGATTGGATCGTACAAGAGCATGGACGTCGATACTCTTCAGTTTATAACTCGGATGATAATGAGGATGACCCAAGTTTAGAGGCAAGCATTGAACAACCGAGAGGATTAGATTATGATGAATTTATACATAGAATACAGGAACAGAGACATGTTTATGACTCTATAATACATGTGGGACCTAAACCACGCAGACATTCATTTATCTCTATCAATAGTAGAGGTTCAGTTCCAACCATTTACCAAGAAGATATAGATTCTGCTGAATTTGACCGTCTAGCACATGAGGATGTCACTTTTAAATCGGAAGCAAAAGTGCTGGCATCTTATTCTTTCCCATTAATCTTCACATTCTTATTGGAACAAATATTCCCCATGGTATGTTCATTAACTGTTGGCCATTTGGGTAAAAATCAACTTGCCGCTGTATCCTTGGCATCAATGACATCAAACATTACGTTAGCCGTATTTGAAGGAATTGCAACAAGTTTGGATACTTTGTGCCCACAAGCATATGGATCAGGTCGTTATTTTAGCGTTGGTATCCACTTACAACGATGCATTGCATTTTCTTTGGTCATTTTTATCCCATTTGCATTCTTCTGGTATTATTCAGAACCTATCCTGTATCTTGTGGTTCCAGAGAAGGAATTAATTCACTTAACTTCACAATTTCTCAAAGTTCTAATCCTAGGTGCTCCTGCTTACATTTTCTTTGAAAATTTGAAAAGGTATTTACAAGCACAAGGGATATTTGACGCTGGTATTTATGTGCTAGCTATTTGTGCTCCAACAAATATACTTGTTAGCTACACGTTGGTTTGGAATAAATACATCGGTATTGGATTTATTGGATCTGCGGTAGCCGTTGTGCTCAATTTTTGGTTGATGTTTTTCCTATTATTGTTTTATACAATAAAGTTCGAAGGTGGGAAATGCTGGGGTGGATTTTCCCGTAAGGCCTTGACACATTGGAAAGATTTGGGTCATTTAGCATTATCAGGTATCATTATGCTGGAAGCTGAAGAACTGTCCTATGAATTGCTAACCTTGTTCAGTGCATATTTTGGTGCTAGTTATTTAGCTGCCCAATCTGCCGTCTCTACTATGGCTGCATTATTGTACATGGTCCCATTCGCAATCGGTATATCAACATCAACAAGAATAGCTAATTTCATAGGGGCGAGGAGAACAGATTGTGCACATATATCATCTAAGGTTGGATTAACATTTTCATTTGGTGCTGGATTAATCAATTGTTCTTTGTTAATATTGGGACGTCACTTTATTGCCAATATATTTTCTAAGGATGAAGAAGTGAAAACCCTTATAAGTAATTTGCTACCATTGGTTGGGATAGTTCAAAACTTTGACTCTTTAAATGCAGTGGCAGGTTCCTGTCTTAGAGGTCAAGGTATGCAATCATTAGGTAGCATTGTAAATCTGCTCTCCTACTACCTTTTCGGGATCCCATTAGCGTTAATCTTAAGTTGGCATTTTGATATGAAATTAAATGGGTTATGGGTTGGTATTGGTTCTGCAATGCTATTGATTGGATTGATCGAATCGTACTATGTTTTATTCCCCAATTGGAATGCGATTATGAATTACGCAGACATGTTAAAGGAAACTGAAGATGATGAGTCAGATGACGAAGAGTATTTTACAGATTCAGATTCGGATTTAAATGGCAATGAGAACGAACGCTCTCCTTTATTACCAATGTAACATTAAACAATATTCTACAAATAAGTTTAAATATTCGTATACATTTTTTTTCAACATCAAACCTATTTTATATTACCTTGAGAGACAGCCACTCCTCCCACCACAGTTGAATATAAAAAATTTATTATTTAAAATATATACGTAGCTTATTTACAAGTATATTCATACTCTCCGGTAACACCAAAAGTTTTGTCATTCAAAGCATTGTCCTATCTTCAAAGAATTTATAGTCTCGCATATACTGTCTATCCATATTAAATTCTTCCATCACAGCAGAATCTGTGAGACCTAACTTCTGAATTGCCCAATAATATCTTTCTGCATTATCTCTCTTTAGGTATTTCAAAATACTTTGCCTCTGTTGAACCAGCATTCGCAATTTCCTTTCATTGGCAAAATCTTTCTTATGATCTTGTAGATGCTTTGCCATATTGTGAATACGAACGGTCATACATGCAGCCTGTACTTCACTTGATCCTGTATCACCAGGGAACCGTTGAAATTCTTTAAGGGCTAAATTCAATGCTAACTTCATAGATGTCTTATTATTCGCATTTCTCATACTCAGTATTCTCAACACGATATCTCTTTTATCCTGTAAAGTCTCGGCATCATCAAGTTCAAGGAGGGCAGAGTTTAAACCCGATGACTCAATTTGCTCAGTCTTTGTAGACTCCACAGCTGCTAAAAATTTTTCCACTTCGTCAATATCATAACCAGATGATAGGACTAATGGTTCCTTTAGTTCTGCCAAAATACGCACTATGAACGGCGTATCCTTCTTCCCAAATACCGGATCCACTTTTTCTAAGGAATTTTGTATAGATTCTTGCTTCTCTATATTCAATTGTTTCCTTTTCTGAGCCTTTAAAAACTTGGCAGCCCTTCCACTATTTGCTTTAGCAGTCGTTGTAAATGTCCTCCTTAAAGCAGAAGAGACAATTGCATTCGATGCAATATTTCGGGTGATATGGCCTAGCATTGTGAGATGACGCTTTGAATGTTTGATGCTATTCAATTCTCCCCTTGCTACTTGTAAGCTCTTCCGAAGCTAATAAGTACTATTCTATCGATTTAAAGGAATTCGGAAATAAAAAATTGCGTTACCCGCAGATCTTGATGTTAACGACGTCGCAAAAAGTCTACAAGTAACGTTGCTTTCTGTCTTAGTATACTCATATAAACTCCATGATTTTGAGTTAAATAGAATTTTTAGCTGTGGTTATGCTGGATCATTTTTTTTTTTTGTTTCGTTTATTAACCTACCAAATTTAAAAGCAATGCAATGTTTAATCAATGGAACGCCGCTATTAGTTTAAGCGTGTTTGAAAGTACGTCGTTACAGGAGGCATATACAGGTGCATTTATCGCTAGTCGGGGGACCCGATTGGGAGATATTAAGATTTTGTTGGCAATATAGTATCGTCTGAAATCAAATTCAAATATTTATTCAGTTATGCATCTTTTATATATACATGAGTCTCTTTTAGTTACAAATAACCAATAATAAATCAGTTGACCTTCTTTTTGGTTGGTTTTACAAGGGGATTTAAAGAACAACTCTGGAATAATGAAAACCTTAGTCTATCAATACCATACCGTTTCGAACATGTTTTCGTAATAGCTGAATTGACAAAGATCAGTTGCGGTAGGGTTGGATAATTGAGTATCCCACTAGCTGTGACCATTTCTTTAAAATTCGTCAAATTTCTGACTCTATCCATCTTGGTAAATACAATTTCAAATGGGATACCGTTCTCCCTCATAAACTCGATAATTCCAAGATCAAGATCACTAAACCCCTTATCACCTGGAATTAAAAGGTAACTTCTTTTCAATTCTTTTCTCTCCCTAAGATATTCCATGGTTACGTCACCTTGTTTGGCACTACTATTGAAACCATAGCCAGGTGAGTCTATCAACCTGAATCGATTTCCAATATTAAAACAATTCAAAGTCTTTGTAAAACCTGCCTTGGATGACATTTTCGCTGACTTCTCCAAAGTTGCATGTTGAAACACCGTCGTAATATTATTCAACAGTGTCGACTTACCTGCATTCGTTCGACCAAGAAATATAACCTCAGGCAGTTCGTTCACTAATTCAAAAGGCACATAAGTCTTTCCAGGAAACCTCTTGGTCACTTTATCGCTCTCTTGCCCCCTATACTTGTCTTTCAACCATTCACTCGGTATATCCGCAAAGGATGCCACGCTCCATTCATAAGTAACATCTGCTATGTTGAAATAATGGTTTATGGGGTTCAACTGAGAAATGGTGGGTGCAGAATAATGTTCGTTATATTGGTCATTAAACTTTGCCCATTCTGGTTCCTGAGTTGATTTGAATCTATGTGGTTTTAAAATTTTGGTCGGTTTCTGAGTCTTTTTCGGTATTATCATCTTTGCGTCTGTGGGAAAGGAGTTCTTAGTTTGCAATATTATACTCTTTGCGAGAGATACGCTATTTCGTACTTGTATAGATGTAGGGAATCCCCTCATTGAAAGAGAAATCTTCGTTTGGGGAGCTTTATTTGACTAATAGTAGTTACTTTCAGAGATGGAAGTTTTAAAGGTTGGGATGGATTTTAGATAGCGCTTAAAAACGAGTTTAATATATTTATGAATAAAGTTACAACCTGAATACTATATACAGTGTCTATATATTATGCTTTTATTTATAATGTCTTTAATGCTAGTAATAATTCCCATTGGCAATATACCTGATCATGTATTCTTCAACGTGGCCGGTACCTTCGTACTCATCCTCGAGCTCTTCTATCTTATCTTCATGTGAGTTCAATTTTGTTGGGTCTTCAGTGAAATCTTCATCATCAACCTCAACCTCTCTCAATGCTTGATTTGCTGCCTTCACATCATCTTCATCTTCTGCTTGGGCCAAAAGTTTCTCCAGATGACGAGGGTCTTTAGTAATATTGGGATCATCCAATAATAATGGACCTTCAGTTTCCTTAGCACCATCGTTGTCTTCAGACCCCAAAAGGTCACGAACAGACAGTTTGGTAAAATAGTCAGTAGTGAAATCCCCCTTTTGGATAACAACATTATCTAATTGTCTTTTTTGGTTTGCTTTCTTAAGAATGTTGCTTTCAATAGTATGTTCACTGACAAATCTATATATATGCACGTCACGAGTTTGCCCAATTCTATGACAACGATCCTGACATTGTTTATCCATAGCTGGGTTCCAATCGGAATCATAAAATATGACGGTATCAGCACCAGTTAAATTGATACCCAAACCACCAGACCTACTTGATAAAATGAATACCGTAACCCTTGGGTCATTATTAAATCTTTCCGTCAAAATTTGACGATCTTCCACCTTAGTAGCACCATCCAATCTCATATAAATATACCCGTGATAATTAAGAAATCTTTCTAAAACATCTAAAACTTTTGTCATTTGAGTAAAAATTAGAGCTCTGTGGCCATTGTCTTTCAAATCCTGCAATAGTTTCGCAAGTTTCTGCAGTTTACCACAATCATATTGTAATAAGGACTTATCTGGGAATGCTATCGTCAATTTAGTTTGTAGTTGGTGAAATGGGTTATCTACCTCATGCAGTTCTTGGATTAATGTAGATTTTGCTGCTTGATCAAGCAAGCTGTCATCATTCAAACCCAATGTTAAATATCTCATATCCAAAGTGACGGCACCCGGCGTAATAACTGCATATTTTTCGATTATATCTTTCCCCAAAAGAAAACGTGTCTGTAAAGGTGTAATGAAATTATCCAGTAATTGTGACTTTGTTTCATCTTTGGTGTCATAGATATTCAATAACTTTATCAAATTACTGCCATATATTGGCTTTGTGTCAGCTCGTAGGGTATTAATATACTTGAAAAATTCTAACGATTCAATGGCTTGCTCTATTTTTTCTCTATTGAAGTATTTATAAAACGCAGAAGCATCCTGGAAATTAAAGTTAGAATGAAGTTCTTCGGATTTTGTTTGTTTTTGAAGGCAAGATATCGCGTTTGTAAATTCATCGAGACATTTTAGTTTCGAAATGGTCTCTGCCGTATTTGTCGTTAACAGTTCATCATTCCCGTTAAATATCAAGTTTAGATTTTTTAGATCAATGGCAGCCAAGCTACCATTCTTTGATAACATTTTATGAACGAATCTATTTGTATCCGTATAATAGCTGGGGACAGAAGATCCGATTTCTAATGATGTCAAAATAGGTCGCATTTCAAATAAATCAGGGTGATTACAAACCTTTCTGAGTTGCATCAGACAGTTCACGATGGACATGAAATTACCCGATGCCAAAGTTGCCTTTGTTTGAGATCTTGACATAAAATCGTCATATAAAAATCTTTGTCTTTTTGATAGTCGACAATAGACAATATGTTCATATTTGGCGGGCATTTGTTTTTCGACATCCGCTTTTAATCTTCTCAATAAATAAGGTCTTAACACCTGATGTAACTTCGAAACAGTCTTTTTAGTTTCAGCATCTTGCTGGTAGCCAGCACCAGTCTCAATAAGTTTATCTACAGGTCGGCCGAACCACTGTTGGAAGGCATCCAAATCTGCAAAACCAGAAACTTTCTTACCATCTATAACAGTTTGTGGCATCAAGAAATACAATAATGACCATAATTCTGCTAGATTATTTTGAAGAGGAGTACCTGTCACCAGTAATCTTCTTCTAGTATTAAAATTCAAAAGGGCCTGCCATCTGGTTGATCTAAAATTTTTGATATTATGTGCTTCATCTAATACCATATATTGCCATTTTTTTCTCTTAAACGAATGTTGGTCTTGAACAACAAGTTGATACGATACAATACAAACATGAAATGCATCTGGTTTATTCCAACCTTTCCGCTTTTCCTTACGTTGCTGAGGAGAACCATAATATGTCAACACTTTCAAACCTGGGCAGAATCTTTTAAATTCCATTTCCCAATTTAGCAAGACAGAAGTTGGTACAACAATCAAATGTGGTCCCCAATTCTGCTTTTCACACGCTAAATAGGCTAATAAAGAGATCGTTTGAATTGTTTTCCCAAGACCCATTTCATCAGCTAGGATACCGTTCGTATTATTATTGAATAGTGATGCAAGCCAGTTTAAACCTTGCTTTTGATATGTTCTTAAAGTACCCCTTAACAATGAGGGAACAGGAACATCAACCACAGACAACTGCTGCTCGTTTGGAACTACCTGCTCTGAATTTTCAGCTCCAGCTTCATTTGGAAGAAGTTCTCCCTTATCAGGAGTTTCTGATGCTGGAGTTATACTTTCTGGTTCACTCATTACAAAATCATCTGAGTCTTCCATATCACTGGTAATCTCATTTGTAGCAAAAAGAGAAGTCAAATCAGCCGGATTTTCGGTGGATTCAACCTCATCATCCGATACATCCTCAGAAGTAGATTCGTCGGTGGTTACTGGATCCAATGAGCTTGTATCAGATTCATCTAATACAAAATCTTTTTCATTAACGGTAGCTGACGTCAGTTCATCATTTTTATTCTGATCTATGGTATTTGCTTCCAATGAATTGTATTTCTTTTTCAATTCTTCGATTGAAAGAGATTCGTCATTAATTTCCGAGGTTGACAATTGATCAGCTGTATTTGAGGTTTCACTCTCATTTTCCGAGGATGATGATAACATGTCATCATCACTATCCATATTTTCATCGGAGGTTAACCCTTCGCCGTTTGTCACCGATCCGTCTTTATTTTGGTTCAACTGTGCACCTAATAATTGAGTACTCTTTTCCAACATCTTCGATAGATGTTCTTTCCCCTGAATTCTTTTCAATTGATCCTCTTCATCCCTTTTTAAAACTCTAAACGCTTTTTCTGCCATGTTCCACCTTTTTTTCACTGCTTGCATTGCAGTTCTAGCTAATAATTTCCTATGTCGTTCCTCTTCTTTCAATTTTCTCTCATCTGCACCAGCAAGGTGTTTAAAGTGTTGTTCAACCATCAAAGAGACCTTTTTTGCTCTTGCAATTCTTGCTCTTTTCCCACTAGCAAATAACTTACTCATATAAATGCCATGGTTAATCAAGTATTCTCTATGGACGCTTAAATTTTGTTCTTTATAATGATAAGAAATCGGATCGGGCTTATTTACTTGAATCAGTCTTGCTTCCTTTGTCGTCATGGGTTGTAAGGAATCTGTCTCTTTATCGAAAACGAGAGCTCCACTTCTCAAACCTCTCTTTATCTTCAATACGATTTCCCTTTGTTCCGCCAAATAATGTTCATACTCTGGAATGGTCATATCTTCTTCTAAGGATTTAAATGAGTTTAAATAATCAGAGAGGGACTTATATTTGGAATTGTGTACTTGTAAAGGGTTAGTGATCGTTTGTCTTGGGGGATGAAGTGTCAAATTAAGACGTGGTTGTTTCTTCCTCCTACCTGGTTTAGCTTTGAAATCGTCTTCGTCCGAGGTTGTGAAATAAAAGTCGTCCTCTTCTTCACCGTCATATTGCAAATTGTTTGCATCAGTTGAATATATTTCTGGACCATTTTCTTTCTCCTGGGGCAGTTCTTCTGTCTTCATCTTGATGTATGACCTTTTTGCTTTTGGAGCTTTAATCTTCACTTTTGCATTTAATACGGATTCTTTCTTCACTTTTGGCATCATACGGGGTTCCTTATTCTTTGAAACCTGTGATGATTCCGTTAACTCGTTATATCTCCTCTGAACCAATGGCTGGATCATCTCTAGTTTTGATTCGAAGGACATTTCAGTTGCATCAGCATCAGTGGTGACGTTATTTATGGTTGTCGTTCTCAATTGTCGTCTTCGTATCTTTTCGTTTAATTTAATGTTATTATTTTCGGTTGGAGCATCCAGTGTTAACTTGTTCTCCTTAATAAATTTAGAATATGCTTCAGATTCATTTGCATAGGTTGGATCAAATTCGAATAATGAGACAAACTCCTTCAAATGATACAGTTCATTCGTCAACAGATCATATTGAAACTTCAACTCTGCCACTTTTTCGTCCCTTTCCAATTGGCTGACTTTCTTATTCGGGTTTCCACTGGTTTGTCTTGTCATATATCTTTAAGTGATGGGTATGGAATGCATAAATTCTTTTCCAAACTCAGATTGCAATGACAGAATAATGGTATCGACGTAAAGCTTGGAGTCTACAGAGGGCAGTATGCTTATTTTGAAGACGTTAGGACGACAAATAAGTGTTACTTGGAATGGAAATGGTCGTGATCTATGGTTTGGAGATAAATATAAGGAACCACATTTGCTTTCTTGTTGACGGCCGCGAAAGTTTGCCACCGAAAATCCCAAACAAAAGCGGCCGTCAATGACGATGGCGGTTTATTGTTGTAAATAATAAATATATTATATCTTATTGTATTGGTTTATACTATTCATGTACATATGGTGGAGACCAATTGCTTGATGTTGTTTGCGCTTCTACCACACTCACCACCATCCTTCACTAGAAGATCCAGTTCCTTGTCTAACGTATCGGCGTATTGACTCTTGAATATCTGTTGGCGAGTCTCAATATCCTGTGCTGCCAAAGACCCCATTTGTTGGGTAGTTGTGACATTCGAGTCCTTGTTCTTCAATACCCTGGCAAACAACTTCAAGTAATCGTATGGTTGAGGATAATTTGGAATCAGATGTTGGTTTGAGGCCTCTTCGTTTTCTTCATCGTTGGATTCTAGCTCTGGCTCCACACAACCGCCTTTGATTAACTGGTAGAGAGCATCCAAATGAATCTTCAAGTTCTTGGCATCTCGTTTCTTAGTCTGGACTGCACCTGCTGCCTGGTTATGTCCAATAGAGCCCCACCCTAAGACACAGAACACATCATTAAGAAGCTTCACCCACGCTTGTCTAATCAATTCATCCTGACATATTTCTAGTAAACAGAGTAAAAATTTGGTAGAATCATTTTGAATCTGTGGAACAATATGGGTTGTAGCCATATTAATATACAGCACAAACACTTTACAATGTAGTCTTAACACTTGCGCATCCCACTTCCCAATTTCTTTAATCAATTCTACAAGTTGCTCTCTAACTACTCTCGAGTCGTCACATATCAGAGGTATACACTGTGTTAATAACGGGCTCATTAATTTAGAGTGGATAATCTTGGGAATGGCTTTTTGAAAGTTCTGAAGAGTCTCCTTTCGTACAGTAACATTATGATGCTTTAACAGCGAAAGCTTCTTTGACAGATCATGGTCATGTTCTAGATGTTGATTCTTAATCGAAATCGTTCGAGAAACGAAAGATGTGTCTGTAAGATTAGATGCCTTAGGCTTGGTTTTACCGACTTTTAATTTCCTTTTAAGGAAATCTTGCTTCTTTTGCTTTTGCTTTCTTGATTTAGTCATTTTGATATAAACTCTTTTGTCTCTTAACTGCAATACCTTGTCTTTCTGTACTCCTTTTGCAGTTGAGATGAGATGAGATGAGATGAAATATTAATTTTCCAACTTTTTTCGCTACTGTAAAATTCTCTCGGGTGATGAATCAAAAAGGCTGTCTAGTATTTCCATTGAGGTCCTTACAAAGTGTTTTCAACATAGCAGTTCAAGGAACAGCCAGCCATTAAAAACATCCATAATGAGTTCTAGAGCATTGAGAAAGCTGCAGAATGATGAAGAGCTGCTTGAATCCTTGCTAACTTCCTCACTTAATAATAGTCATGCAAATTCGTCTACTGACGTGAAGAAGACTCCGAAACCTCAAGTTAATTTGTTTGCCTTAATGAATGATGATAGCGATACTGTGGAGTCCGATGCAAGTAATTCAGAAGATAATAACAGTGTCAAGGAAGTACAAGCTGAGAAAGTTATACTTCCAACTAAAACACAGAAAAAGAAAAAGCAAAAACAAAAGAAGAATAAAAAGACCAATAAGAAGATAAATAACCTTTCTGAAGATGTTGATAACAATAACGAGGAATTTGATAAAATACTACAGAAATTTCAAAAGGAAAATGTGATTAAGCAAGGGAAGCTAGCTATGGCGTCTGGATCCAATGACGATTTTGATGAAGAATTCTTCACAGCGTCTGAAACTGAAGATAACGATAATTTAGAATCAATTCAAATTAGTGCTATAATTAAGAATGATATTAGATTAGATACGGCATTCTCAAAATTCCCAATTTCATCATTGAATCACAGCACTGGATTTTTTAATAACGATTTCAAATTGTTGGATCCTCATTCCGAATTTAAACTATTATTTGATGACATATCTGCAGAGTCGTTAGAAGATATTGATAAAATGGCATCTACATCAATCTCTCCGCAACAATTAAAACAAATTCAACGTATGAAACGGCTAGTTAGAAACTGGAGTGGAAAAGATCATAGAAACGTACCCAATGGACCAGGTACGAGTATCCACCGTTTACAATTCACGAAGATTAGGAATGATTGGATCCCGTCTCAAAGGGGAGAATTATCAATGAAATCCCTAAATATTGAAGAATTGACGAATTGGCAATTATGGCAGAGGCCTACCGATTGGAAGGATGTGATAACAGAAGATGTAAAGAAATGGAAGAAAACCATAACTTTCTTCAAATTTGAACCTCTGGTTGAAGATACGAATAGGAAAGCAATGACAGAATTTTACCTGAGTGTGGTATTGCATCCAGATCATGAAGCTTTAATTAACTTAATCGCTTCAAAATTTCCATATTTTGTTCCTGGTTTACTGCAAGTAGCTTTAATCACCATTAGACAAGGCGATAAATCTAATACAAATGGATTACTTCAGAGGGCATTATTTGTTTTTGATAGAGCCTTAAGAAACAATGTCAAGTTTGACGGTATTTCTTGTCAGTTGCCTTACGTTCACTTCTATAACAGACAGTTTTATTTAACTATCTTTAGATACATTTTGGCATTAGCTCAAAGAGGTGCTGTTGGTACTGCTGGCGAATGGTGTAAAGTGTTATGGTCGTTAAGCCCTTTAGAAGATCCTCTAGGTTGTAGATACTTTATGGATCATTATCTATTGATGAATAATGACTATCAATATTTAATTAAACTTTCAAAGAGCCCATTAATCAATACATACAAACAATGGTATACTTTGGGACTTTCGTTGGGTATCGTATTGAGTTATTTGCGAATTGAAGAGGTTGGATTAGCTCGTAAGGAATTACTGAAGTGTTTTAACCATCATCCACTTGAATTGGTTCAAATATTTACTGAAAAGTTACTTGGAGATTCATCTTTAGTGGATAGACGCCTAAAGCTAGAAGATAGTCATAGGACCGAGAAACTGGAATTGAAAGCATACCTTGCAAGATTCCCAATCATATGGAAGAATAGTGCTGACATCTCCTTCTTACATTCTGAAATTAAGAATATCTTAGAGGATTGTCAACTCGGTAAAATAGAATTTCCATCAATGGACGTTGATACATCTGAAGAAGAAGTAAATCCATTCTTCATAGAGGGAATTCCTATTAATCTATTAAGATTTGCTATTCTATCAGAGGAGTCATCGATAATGGCTGCCATTCCATCCTCCATTTGGTCGGATTACGATGTTTTTGAATTTGATGTCTTACCTCCTCAACCAACAACTAAAGAATCTATCGATAGTTTGGAATCCGTGAAGAGTTTTATTAACGAAAATGAATTGGTAATGTCTCAGGCCGCAATGATGCAAGACGAGGATATGTTAAATCAAATCAGACAGCTTTCGCTTCAACAATACATACAACAAAATGAGACCGAGAATGGTGGTATAGAATAATATTTGATACTATATAGGTGGTATTTGAGTATATTCTTTCAAGCTGTATTCTTCACCTGAGGATAATACTGTAGCTGAATTCTAAAAGATGTCAATACTATAATGTTACAGTCTTCCTGAGTCTACTCAAATTAATTGATTATGTGATTTATTAAGATAGTCAATCCGAAAGTTTTTTGGAGATTTTTTACTTACATATCGAAAGAGCTTGTTATATATTTATAGTAAAAATAAAATTCACAGCTACATTTCTCTCCCTCTCAATTACTTTCCCAATTCCGCTTACCGAATATCACATAGAAACACGAACCCTTTCTGCCTTCTTTATTGCTCGATGATGAATAAAAATGTCCAGTTCATAAATCTAAAAAGGGAGCAAAGATTGAATCAGTTTATTAAACAATATAAAACATTATAAAACATTATAAAACATTATTAAACATCATTAAATATTATCAGAGTCATTTATATTATCCATAAGTTCTGTATCTTTATTTATAACATCCAGCGTCGTTCTGTTAAATTTGCGAGTTGATTTAGTAATTTCTTCCCGAGAATGCTTTGCTATTTTATTTGCATTAATGAATTTTACTTTGGTACTAGATTTAGGCGGTCTTCTTTGCAATGGTGCTCTTCCTAGTTGCAGTTTACCGCTTGGAAATGACGGGTGGAACTTCCCTGTTGCTGATTGAGGCCAGGGTGTTCTTATTAAGTAAGAGCTACCAAGATTGGCGCTCATATTAGGGGTATACTGGCTAGGCATGTAACCGTTCGGTACAATTATGGATTGGGGAGCAATTGCTGGCCAGTTTGCATTTGTCTGTTGTGAATATGAATAGTCATTTGGAAAGATATTATTTAAAGGAGAAAACCCTTCAAAGCCATAATTAGGTTGCTCGACCATTTGCGGTAAAAAGTCTGATGGGTTGCTGCCATATGATGATGGCAACGGATTATACGATGACTGTCCTTTCCAAACTGGATAATCTTGTTTATATGCTTCTTGAGATCGATAATATGCCTCAATGTTTTCTTGCATATAATGATCATTATTCTTTCCTGTCTTCGCAAAGTTTTGGTAGGCACTATTTTTCGCACTTTGAATGGTTTCTGTCTTACCGTTATTTGAGATCTCGATAGTTTGTCGCCTATTCTTAGCCTTTTGTCTTGAGGGCTCCAAATTCGTCTTTGAATTAGATGGTTCTGGGAATATAAAGGGAGTCGGTGGTTGGAAAGGAATCCCACTTGATGGCATTACGTACTGGTTTGCGAAATTCATGTAAGGTTCAAAATATCCATCCGTTTGTTGCATCAAAGTTGGAAAAGTGCTTGATAAAAGTGGTGCTTCGTAACTTTCTATATCGTTTTCTGGATACTCAATTGAGATTGGAAAAGTATCCAGGTGTATGTCATTCGTTAATGGTTTTATGTTTGCATCACTTATTACACCTGGGGCGGGATTTAGATTTACTGGTTTAACGACAAGATTCTCTGGAGTAAAAGTAGATGTTACATATGGTGTGACATCCTTACCTTCCTCATTAGCCATTTCTACCTTCTGTATCTCAGTATTCTCTTGTTTAATTACCTTACTTCCTATCGATGGCTTCTTATCATTTCGTGTCGTTCCTAAATCTGCAGAAAGAATTATTGTTTCTCTCTGTGATTTTATGTGCGTCAATAACTGATCATACAGTTGTTTCCCATGGAAGCGATCATAATTAAAGGATAGAGCAGGTTCGTGTATAGCTTTTGTTGTGGTTGGTTGATGTTGAGCCTCTCGTTTTAAATCTCTCTCGAGAGCATCAACGAAAAGTTTATCATGCGGCACACTAAACCAGAAAAACACTTTCTGTTTCTTTTGAGTCTTTAAACACATATTTCTAAATAAAAATGCCAAGAATTTAGATTTTGGTTGTTCTAAAGTGGCATCAACCCCACATTTAAGGTTCCTTAGATCCGAAAATATACCTTCTTCAAACTTTTTCTTTTGGGTAATTGCTCTTCCAAATTTCTCCATTCGGTACATGCAAGCCTTGACAATATCAGTCCCTGTAATATAGTAAAGATTACTCCAAAAGACACACGATATGAACCCTTGATTATTGTCTAAATAGTACCTTCTAATGATTTGATTTTCTTGCCAATTGACTGGGGCAGTAGTCAAAAAGAACTTCAGATCTTCAATAAAATCTAAAGATTCTTGTACTTCCTCAGCAGTTCGGATATTCTCCTGTTCATACTCATCGTCAAAACTAGTCTTTATGATTTCTTGTGTTCTGTTTGAAGACAGCTGAACCTTCATCTTAACGACTATCAATTGGTACTGCAGCAATTCCGTAAACCCTTTGGTACTGACGGTGAAGTCGTCTTCAAACTGTTTTTAACCAGTTTCCAATGTATTTTAAATGAATTCATACCAGTTTAAAACTGTTTTGTCAAGTTTCAGCATTCTTCGCAACAATGGACCCTGTTTCATAGTTCTCCATGTTTCATCTTGAAACTGTCGGTGATATTCGCCAATATCTCGGATTCTGGCTCGAGCGTGAAAATCATCAACACAGTGACAGACATATCCGGACAATCTATACAAAATGACGCTATTCGTCTTGAACATCAAATAGCTCATAACATGCTTGGTAAATCCTTGATTATCATAGGTAATGTTATATAAAAACGTCAAACTTCGGAAAAGTACGTTCTATAAAATGTTCTATAATTTCCCGAGATTCTAAACTCTTGGATGCTAAAAAACGGTAAGAATATTTGATTATTGAGGAGCCTTTTTGTATTTCAGTGCTTGCAGTAAAGCCCGAATAGGATATACCGGTGCTATACTAATTGCAAACAAAATATTCGATCCGTTACCCTTTGACAATGAATCTACATATCTTTCGATATCTAAATGAGAGATTCCCTGAAATATCTCCTGATGCTTATTAAATTCATTAAGCAGCTTCTTCTTTATGAAACTTTGTTGTTTGACGGTTGCTGGCTGTGTTCTCCATTTGGCGAACTTCGTATAATTCTTAACTGGTGTGACTCTATCAGGCAGTTCCTTCCTGTGCAGCTCTTTGAATAATTCCTCAACCTTCCCAATGATCTGTAATAGGTCTACACTAGATATAATAGTTCTTGGAACAAACTTCACACCCAAGTTTTCATTCATATATGGGATTTTTCGATACAACTTCAATGTATAAGCACCTGTTGAATTTTCATGAGTAATTTTTCCTTTCTTCTTCACCTTATAAATTCTTAGGTGGTTTCCGTATTGTATAGGTAGTGCCCAACCACCAGCGGAAAACTTGACCCATGGGTATTGCGATGAATGTAGAAACTTCACCTCCTTTTGACTATCTGAAAGTCCATCTATGTTTGACGAAAAAGCACTTCTTTGGATGAAGCTCTTAAAGTCATCATAGCTGGTTAAAGTTAACTCTAAGGCGTCAACGTCTTTCAACTTGTTTTGAAAAGATTCTTCCATCGCAAGTTTCCTTTCCTCATCCTTTATAAATTCTTGCTTCTTCTTTTCCGCCTGTAGAGCCATCT